>NC_073339.2:44550000-44662500 GCF_027580225.2 Misgurnus anguillicaudatus | reverse complement strand
TGTTGTCCCTTTCATTTATTTTAACATGAAATAATGCATTAAATGGCATGAAACACACAATGTTAAAAAAATAACACATCATTTTTTTGCAGTGTACCAAGACTTTTGCTTATTATGCACTGTCAAGTACCCAGGACCAGAACTTTCTGAAATGACACCGATACTAATACTAAAGCTAATAAATTATTAATCCTAAACATGCCCTACATTGTATCTGTGCCTTTTCACAACTTCAATATCAGCTGAGTTTGACAGAAGAATGTGAAAACTAATAATCGTTTTCACATTTCGGTCACGAGTCTTATTTTTCACCGTCTCAAGAGCCATGGCAGTTCACGCGGCACATTATTAAATTGATCGTGCCGCATAACCTCGCCAAAGGAATGCCCCTGCATTTATCAATATCCTTGTTTTGATTTCTTTGTTCAAGCACACAAACACGTCAATAAAGCTCTCATGGCCGTAATGGGCTTCACAGTAGTGAGCTCAGCTCAGGCAGTGACGTAAGACACTGGAGTCTATTAGTTAGGATGGTAAAGGAGTGATTTATCTAAAATATGAACACTTCATCAAACCTTATTCTGTAGCTCACACAGAGTTACGGTAGGATTTGGAATATAGGAACTACTTTTGGGATACTTTTTATGTTTTTGTATCTGTTTAAAGGGGACATATTATGAGATTTTTTTAAGATGTAAGCTTAAAATACCCCACAGATAATTAATTATAACATGTTAATATTGACACTTTGTATGTGTGAGCAAAAATGTGCTGTTGCTGGGTGTGTCCTTTTAAATGCAAATGAGCTGATAAATGCAAAAACTGATCCCATGATGGTTATTTGTTGAAATTGAAACTCAATTGTGCTGTCATTTATTTTCTCTCTCTGCACTAAATGGCAGTGCCGTGATTGGATAGTGCAGGTTAAGGGGCGGTATTATCCCCTTCTGACATCACAAGGGAAGCCATATTGAAATGACCTATTTTTTCACATGCTTGCAGAAAATGGTTTACCAAAACTAAGTTACTGTGTTGTTCTTTTTCACATTTCTAGGTTGATAGAAGCACTGGGGACCCAATTATAGCACATAAACATGGAAAAAGTCTAATTTTCATTCTAAATTCATGGCCCCTTCAAAGCTTTTTAAGTTCCAGTCCCCATTCATAGAGCAGTTTAGATTGTAGGAAAAACTGAAATTGATAATATTGTAATTTGAGCCACTGGTATTTAAAATCTAAGCATTACTCCCTAAAGAGTGTTTTTCTTGTTTTGTTGTGTGCATTCTCTCTTCATTCTCTCACTCTTTGCTTTCATATTCTTGCAATTTATTGTTCACATTATTTTTCACACTGTACATTTTTGTAGCTCCAGATTTCACTTTCTTTCTGATTTTGTACAAAACTCATAAATTTGAAAAGCGCTGTGTCCCCGATTGGCCAGTTAATCTGTACGTTGTGATTGGCCTGAATACCTCTGAAGTCAGCCGAAAATGTGACGCTCCTTCAGGCACGTGCACACATAGACATCAAAGGGGGCTTGAGCACCTGCCCTTTTTATTCCTGGAGAGAAAGTGCCCTTTTTTTCTGGGGTGCTTTAAAAAAAAAAAGATCTTTATTCATATAACAACTGATGTCTGTCTGTTTCTTGTGTTTTTTACTTGTTGCTTATTTAATTTAACATGAATTTATTCAGAAATCATTTAAATGAGATTTAAACTCTTATATAAAGAAAAATAGCGCTATTTGTGGCACACAAACGGTTAACAGATGAGTCCCGCCTCCAAAATTCAAATCGCTAATATGATTGGCTTTACCTTTCCTTAGTCCCGCCTCTCTAACTTACTTCGCGTTATGATTGGTCTGTCTACACTCGTGCTGCATCATTCGCGCTTCAAGCGCCAAAGCTCAGCCCGTGAGCCCGAACGAGACGCGATCATGTGCATGATTATGCAGGCAGCTACCGGTAAGTGTGTGAGGAAGAAAGCATTCTTATATCAACAGTTTTATGCACAAAATATGGTACACGTTGTTGCACATGGCGATTCGGGGACGTTGTTTTCCATGGCAATCCCATATTGGCCTGAAGAGTTGCAAACTTGTAACAGTGCAGTGTATGTAGTTTAATACAGACTGCTCATACAATAATAAAGTACAAACAATAATATAATTGCTAACTGCAGTAGTAAGCTTTTTTGTTTGCGTTTTGTGTAATGTCTGTTAGTGCTGGAGTAGATTGGGAAGAAATCTGATGGTTAAGTATTTTGCTTGCCCAGTCTGAATTTTCAAACATCACAAAGTAGTAAAATATAAAATACAAATAAAATAGGCCTAATCTATATTTGCTGTTTCTGACATGTGTAACCCTAATAAATATGAAACCTAAGATTAAAGGTGCCATAGGATGTGTTGTCATAATATGTTAAATTGTTCTTACATAGAAGGTATGTTGCTTTATTAAGTGCAAAAATTATCCAGAAACGTTTTTACATGTCTATTTACAACCCTAGAATTTGTCATTTTAATTAAATGGTCTATTTTTGCCCTATTTGAAAGGGTCATGAATAATAATGTTGAGCTCTGCTCTGATTGGCTCTGCTCTGAGGCTCATGCCAGAAGCTCACATTAGTAAACAGACCTTATATTTTGAGCCCTTATCAGACAAAAATACATTTTGAGTTACAACTAATCAGCTAAACGCTAGCATATGATATAGCATTTATTGGCATGTAGCGCTAACTCAGCAGTCACAACTTTGTTTTTAGCATTTTAACAAATTTGTAATTAATGTGTAATTTAATGTTTTCAAAACATGCACATTGTGTAATGGCTTCCTTTCCTGCTCTATAAACCTAGACTACTAAGGAGACCATGGTGTCTGTGTGAACAACTGATTATTTTGTAGACATCTTTTGAAAATTAAACAATTGCGTGAGTTTGAGGAAGATAAAATTAATTAACTTTTTTAATATGTTTTAAAAAGGAAGTCAGAATTGCGTTAATATATAGTCTTTTTGTTTAAAAAAAAAGAAAAAAATATACATAATTATGAGAAGTGCCCTTTATTTCACTTGAGCCCCTGCCCCTCAAAATGTCTGTGCACGTCCCTGCGCTCCTTTCCATGTTTGAAAGATTCGCCCACAATGCAATGCTAACAGGAGTTAACTTACAGGATGTGAGTCCGAAGCGGGAGAAATTATGATAATGTCGGTCTTGTCTATGTCAACAGTCTCAACGTTGGAAATTATTTACTTTGGGATTTGATATCTTTTGCATATTGTTAGCATGTACTTATACACACCTACACACCAAAGGAAATGTAAATCATAAATCGGACCATAGGTGCCTACTCAAACCCTAACCCTTTTAACCCCTCAAATAAATAAAAAATAATAATTTAAGATTTTTTTTAAAAGCCCCTAACCCTAAAGATTACTAAAGAACCTTACCGTCAACAAGGTGAAAATAATCCACACGCACTGTTTTTTCTGCCACCACATGCCCGCATGACGTAACTGTGACGTCGACTCGCAAAAAGTCTATACAGACATCTTTTGCATTAATTTATTGCGAAATTAGGACGCAGCACAATTTTAAATTCATGTGGTATTGAATATTTTTGAATAAAAACCAGGAGACCCCCCATAATTTATACTTTTGTGCTTTATAGGCAGTCCCTCAATGTTTATAGGAGGTCCGGGACCACCCCAGCACCCCTCAATTCGAATACTGCACAATAAGGCAACATCATGTACATGTACATATTTGGCACATGCTTTTTATTCAAAGCAACTTACGGCACATTTTCATCCTAGCGTTGGGTCAAAAAGGGATAGGTTCAATTAACTCCGAAAATGTTCATATTTAACACAACAATGGGTTAAAACAACCCAGCATTTTGGGTTGGGTACAACCCAGCATTTATTTAATTACAACCCAAGGGGCTGGGCTCATCCCTTCTAGACCCCAATGCTGGGGATGAAGATAACTCAGCATTTTTAAAAGTGTTTGATAGTGATTGTAATAGCTATATTTAATTATCATTCTTAGTGTCTTTACATCTAGGGTAAGCGTTTTGTTTGTTTTCTAGGACAAATGATCCTAATAAAAGTGTGATGACATCGACAGCGAGTCTACCTTGATTTAAAATAAAGATATGCAAATACAAAGCCCCAACAACATGAATAATGTATTTGCATTAAATATTGAAAGGTTTGTTTTATTGCATCCCAGGCACTTGTGAAGTTTAAGCGCCAAATGTGTGCATGCTTGCATGCCATTACCCATGCTACGTTCATAAGGCAGTATTTATTATAATAAGGCCACGGCTTGCCGTGGAGCTCTGCCTCTGAGATACATGCAAGATGGGTAATTAACACAGCCAATTATGAGAGAGTTATCCCGCACGGGTCTTAAAGCAGCTCACATCTGGAGCCGGATCAAACGCATGGAGGGACTGAAGTATAGCAGGACCTCAGTCTAATTTAGGCTGTTGTGTACTTTGATCCTGCATTTTGGAAGCACAAATTCTTATACATTATGCATAATGCAGATTGCTAACATTTATATTGGTTTTCATTTATTTCGGTGCTAATTGGTGCCTGAGTTTATTAAGAGGATTCAAAAGAGTTCTGCTTCGTAAGTGAAAAAATGCAATCAATGTTGGCGTTTTTAATTAAATCTGACTTATCAGAGTTTCATTAACATCCGAAATGAACAATCAAAATCAATCTGACGTCGTCTGAGAACGGCATTGCATTCGACGCAGGCAAATAAAGCTCTTAAATAATAAATGATTTAGAAATGGGTTTCATTCCTTCAGGATTTTAAATATGCGCTGCACTGTAAAAAATTAGCTGTAATTATGCAGCCAGTTGCCAGTAACTTACTGTAAAAGATAAAAACTGAAAATGTTTCATGTTCATTTAACTTTGAACAAACTGTTGTCAGTAAATAACAGGAATGTAAAATCTACAGTAAGTTACTGGCAGCTAGTTGCCAGTAATACCCAGTAATACTGTAATTTCTACAGAAATTCTTTACAGTGTGATTGCGACACATGCATCTACGCAATTTCACTTATTTTAAAGTGAAACAGGATGTTGCTTAGATTGTGAAGGGGGTTACATAATGGATCCAGGTCACGTTTTGTATTCGGTTCAAATAGGGTAAGTTAAGGTGTGGGCTCGTAAATGATTTGACATACATAAATGAATGTGGTCATTCAATTTGACTGTTTCTACAGCCTGGTCTCACTGTTAATATGAACTATTAACACATAACTTTCAAAAACACAAAACATATTTTTGTAGTTAAGTAGTTAAAATGATGATGTCCTGCAGTTGCGGTCCTCTCTGGAGTTTATGAAGTACATGGAAGTATTAAAGTTATTAATCCACAAGAACGTTTATCCAGCTTCTCGATGTGAAGCCGCACATTTTAAATTTCAAAAGTACAACGCCTGAAAGACGGCAATGTCGCAAATCTGTGACGTAACACGCAAGAGCTGCCATAAAGCAATGTGTGGTAAAGCTTCTTGAGGTGCAATATTTGAATTTAATTTCATAATGATTTCAAGATTTGACGTTTACGGTCACTGCTGAGAACTGGGATCAAGATGGCTGGATAAAGGGCTGAATTTGGATCTGTTCCTCACAATTGTATGAATTTTTAAGATCTGGATTACAGCGAATGAAAAAAATGAATTTTGTGAATTTATGTTGTTTTTGTTGTAATTATTAGGTGAAAACGTCTTTTGTGTGTCATGGATAAAAAATATATATATTGCAAAATGATTACAGAAATGTTATTAATTTTAAAGTTTTAAATTGCAGTCATGTTTAATGTATGTAATTCTCTGAAAGTCATGAACATTTCATTTGGTAAATGAGCAGTGGCGGTTCTACACGGAGGCCAAGGGTGGCCCGTGCCTCTATAGACATGTCCCTGGCCACCCCTGTGGCCACCCTGTGCTGACCAAATAAAAAAGTATACATTTATTTAGATTTTACACGCGAGCGCCAAAAACGTGGCTGCTTAAGCGTGTTGTGATCATTCACAGCAACCGGTAAAACCAACACATCTCGCTAACTTTTTAAAGTTTACACATAACGTGCATACAATTGGAGGAATTTAATTAAATGTTACATATAAAAATGTTTACAATTTAAAATAAATATTATTTTAAATACTGATTAGATTGTGGTCCCTAACTGTCTAGCAATGTGTATTTATAAGTAAACTAAAACAAACGTTTGTGTTTATAAAATTTGCATTTCATAAAGTTTATTGAGTAGGCTCGCATGATTATCGGTTGGGGGGCTTTAGAAAAGAGCCAAGCTCCCCTTTTGCACCTGCACTCACTCTTGTATTAAATACATATTTATATGATTGTAAAGTAAAATAAAGTTTAAGGGGCAGTTTCCCGGTAAACTGAAAACAACTTGCAATGCCATATCTTAAAATACATCAGTGCCCTTTGTTTTGCTTCAAAATGCACACAAGTAATGTTTTTAGTAAGGCATGTTTGTCAAAACTAGTTATATTTCCTAATTAAACTATAAGGCCTAGTCCTGTCTTAAACTAATTCCTGTAACCACCCCTATTATCTTTAAATATAATTTCTTGCCATTTTTATGTGGCCCTCGGGTAAAACACTGGCCCCTCCTTGGCCCCCCTGGTGAAATTTGTCTAAAACCGCCACTGTAAATTAGTTAACTGTTTTAAATAAGTCAGAAATTACGACTGAAAACATGCCATTAATATGATTAAGAAACGTCAATGCCCGCAATTTTAATATTCATGAATAGGAATACGTACAAATCTGTACAACTGTAAAGACTTTTAAATAATTAATAATTAATGTATTAGTCCTGTCAACACGTCGCTATTGAGCCCAGTCTCCTGAAGATGCGTATAAATAGCACGAAGTGTAAAACTCGTGCAATACATACGCCAAATTCCACTTTGGCATGCAAATACGCAAGTCCTTCCCATTCACTTAAACGGTGCATCTTTTTTTGTCGTTTTATTTATTGGTTTCTCAATTTTTTGCTATTTCGCTTGGGTTTATTGTTAGAACAACTTTTTGTTATATAAAAATGACATCCTAACCCAAACCCCAACTCTAACCCCAACTCCAAGCAACCATGGCATAAATATGGACAAAAACATGGAGAAACCTGTATATTAAATAACCTCATTAAGCAAATCTAAAATCTAACCCTAAACCCAAGCGAAAATGGTTTAAAAAACAGAAAAAAATTGAGAAACCAATAAATAAAATGACAAAAGAAGATGCCCCGTTTAAGTGAATGGGAAGGACTTGCGTATCATATGCATGCCAAAGTGGAATTTGGCGTATGTATTGCACGAGTTTTACACTTTGTGCTATTTATACGCATCCTCAGGAGACTGGGTAGGAGACATTATATGCTTAAGTGTGTATGAAAACGTAAGTAAATGTACACATGATACAACCACACTTTATGTAAAAATACACACGTATTCTCATAAGATCATGTTAGTCAACTCTGTCACATTGCATATAAGTTATACATGTTAGCAAGTTGACGTAAAAATGCATAAAAATGCAATATGTAAAGCTCCAAACACAAATGTATAGCTTGCCTTCATAACAATGTTAAGATGTATAAGATTGTAGAAGTCATAGATTTGCACTTAAAAAAAATGCTGCTTTAAACCCAAAATGCTGTATGTTGTTTTAAGCCATAGAGTAAAAAAATGATGAAACAACCCAGTATTTGTTTGATTATACAGTATGTTTTAATCAACAGCCTCATTACCCGTAAAAAAAAAAAACATATCTCAATTTTGTTTTTAATTTTTGGGTGAACTGATTCATAACTAATTTAATTAACATGCGTCCTAAACACAACAAGACCAGCTATTCTGTTGTTCACCGGGGAAAACATGGACAACAAATTGCTTTGTTTTCATTATTATGTTTGGGGGTTTATAATCCCCTTTGGTAATATCTAGAGGCCTCAACCTACAATCTGAATGTGGCCCTTGAACATCTGGATTAATGAACAGGGAGCTTGCGTGCACACAGCTGCTTTGAGACCAATTATGTTTGCACTATAGGAGCAAAGTGACACTGACTTCTGAACGATGATGACTAACGGCTGTGAATGTCGAACGCTGGCATTGATGCATAATGAAATGTGTCATTTAAAAGAAGGGTAATAATCACTAATTGTTGTTGCCGCGAGCAAATCCTACGCTTATCATTATTGATGATACAAATCCTGGTGGAAATTACCATTTGTGAAAGTATATGTGACCCTGGACCACAAAACCAGTCATAAGGGTCATTTTTTTTAAATTGAGATTAATATACCATCGAATAGGACAATATTTCGCTGAGATAAAACTATTAAAAACTTTGGGACCTGAGGGTGCAAAAAAATTGAAATATGAAGAGTTTAGTTCCAAAACGTGATAAACACCATAAAAAAAAGAGTTGTATCTGGTCAGTATTAAAAAGTTAATTCTTAATTTTACGCAAAATCCGATATTCGCCGTGTTATTTTGTCATCTTTTTTCCCTTTTTTTCCCAAAATGCGATAAATGGCAGTCCTTCTTCTTTGCAGAATGCAATAAATCCATTAAACAAATCACAGCGCACCATTCCACGCATGGTAAACAATAATGACAGCGCTTTGAATACACACAGAATCCTAGTTTTCCTCATTTACTTTGTATTTCGTGATTAACAAACAATTGAACAAAAATAATAGGCGACTTTTGATGGCATTGCTAAACCTGTGGTGGTTTTCTTTGACGGGAAGAAACGTAAGCCATCAAAATCCAATAATTTATGCGAGAGGCACTTGGGAGACGGAAAAATGCCGGCTGTTGCTTGTTCTCACACGAACGCATCAAGCTTCTGTCATGCTAACACATTGACTCAAGGGGATCATAGTAAAAACTTTCCATTATTTTACTCAAAGTCAACGAAAATCGAGCATGACCAAAACATTTTACAGCTGTTCGCTGTCAAAAAAAATTCAGCGACGAAATCCCAAGGATGACAGTAGCAATAACAGTGTTCTTAAAGGTGCAGTGTGTCAATTTTAGCGGCATTCAGTGGTGAGGTTGCGAATTGCAACCAACGGCTCAGTCCACTGCTCACCCCTCGCTTTTGAAACACATAGAGAAGCTACGGTAGCCACCACCGGACAATCATGTCATCGTCGGAGACAACTTAGTAAAACATTTTGTCCGTTAAGGGCCTTATAGAAACATGGTGGCACAAAATGGCGACTTCCATGTAAGGGGACCCTCTGTGTATGTAGATAAAAACATCTCATTCTAAGCTAATAAACACATAACGGTTCATAATGAAAGGTCTTTATACACCCCTGATAATATAGTTTTGTATATTATTTTGCATTTCTGTCAGGAGATCCTTCTAAAAGTTACACACTGCACCTTTAATATGACGAAGTAAGTTTTTTTATTAATGCCATTAATGTTTATTTGTTTTTAATCATACCACTAGTCAACTAAATTAACCTAACATGGCAAAGATGAATGCACGTTTATATACTGATTCAATACATTTATAGCGTTTTGTACAAAAAATTGTAATGGATTTATTGCATTTTGCAGAAAAAAATAATCAGTTTTTATAATAAATCTTTAAAAAATCAAATTATGGATTAGAATTTTTTATGTAATTATAACCTAAAGATGCCATGTGAAAATTTGTAACAGAAAATAGTCGTTTTCATCTTTCACTTTCTTGGTATAGAAAACTAGTTTTTATCGAAATTAGTCAAAATGGATTTATTGCGTTTTGGAACTAAACTCTTCATATTTAGAAAATCGCCTTTAAAGATGTGCAAATGAAGTCCTTAGCAACACATATCACTAATTATATTTTTTTATATTAAATTACATTTATGGAACATGATCTTTACATAATATCTTAATGATTTTAAGCATAAAATTGATCATTTTGACCCATACAATTTATTGTTGGCTATTGCTACATAAACCCAATATACCCGTGCTACTTATGACTGGTTTTGTTGTCTAGGGTTACATATATGGTCTTTGCTGTGTTTTGATCCAGTGAAAGGAAAGCTTTTAATGTTTTATTTAATGAAAGATGCGTTGATACTTTTTGTTTTTAATCTTGCTTTAATATTTGTATTGTGTGGTGACAGTTTTATAAAAGCAATAAGGTACTCAATGCTAGTGCTGTATATAAGTTAATAATTTACGAAGGGCTCCTCCACCTAAAATGGTCAGATTTGCGAGCATAAATATACATTTTTTTAGTGATATTTTTTGCCGAGATCACCACTGGTGACAATGTTATCATTTTCATGCTATAATTTTTATGTGCACGTTCTGCACGCAGCAGAAGCCTATCACATCATTTGTTGTGTTGACCTAATAAAATGAGGTGCTGCTTGTGACAGTTCAGGGTTAGAGCTCCAACATATGGACATGTAAAACGAAAATCACCTATGCACGAGACTTTTTCAAACATTTGTCATTTCTGTCGAGCGCCAGCAGTGAAGACACATCTGCTGATAAACAAGCAACTCCAGCTGTGCCAGGGTGTGAGAAAAAGAGAAACCGAGGATCATCTGTCAGTAAAAGTGCAAAATGGATTTCGTGAACGTATGGCAAAAATATAGGCCGTGAGACAGTAAGTCAAAAGCATAATTCATGTACAAATCATGTACAGTATTTGTCAAGATTGCTCCTCAAGAACATACAGTAGTTAACGCGTCTCATGTCGTGCATTTTCATTCACCCCCAAAATCTTTTTTTTCACTACTTTGGTCAACTTGAGCTGATTTTAAAGAATTTGCAAGGTTAGATTTATATGTTATATATCACTCACTCTTTTTGGCGTCTGATGCTTTTTTCCTTTATTTTCATCTCTGTGTGAAAATAAATCTGTGAATCAGTAAGGCTGCCGTCATACAGTGCAAAAGCCTTGTGATTCTCCTGAACGCACGTACGGCCTATTATTATAGACTCATGCATTCATGTTCAGGTTGGTCTGGGGCAAAAAGCAAGCTCTGGTATATAGGATTTGTTTTGTATCATGATGACAATATGTATCACAATTTCTTTATCTTTTATTAAGGTTTTAATTCATTATTTTGGAATGGTTAAGGTTGTGCATTTCCCGTCAGTTGTGACAAAACACAACAGCCTCCCATACCTTATTGCTTAAATATACACTCACCTAAAGGATTATTAGAAACACCTGTTTAATTTCTCAATAATGCAATTATCTTATCAGCCAATCACATGGCAGTTGCTTCAATGCATTTAGGGATGTGGTCCTGGTCAAGATAATATCTTGAACTCCAAACTGAATGTCAAAATAGGATAGAAAGGTGATTTAAGCAATTTTGAGAGTGGCATCGTTGTTGGTGCCAGATCGGATTTTCACACATTTCTAGGGTTTACAAAGAATGGTGTGAAAAGGGAAAAATATCCAATATCCAGTATGCGGCAGTCCTGTGGGCGAAAATGCCTTTTGATGCTAGAGGTCAGATGAGAATGGGCCGACTGATTCAAGCTGATAGAAGAGCAACTTTGACCGAAATAACCACTCATTACAACCAAGGTATGCAGCAAAGCATTTGTGAAGCCACAACACACACAACCTTGAGGCGGATGGGCTACAACAGCAGAAGACCCCACTGGGTATCATTCATCTCTACTACAAATAGGAAAAAGAGACTACAATTTGCACAAGCTCACCAAAATTGGACAGTTGAAGACTGGAAAAATTATGAGTCCTGATTTCTGTTGAGACATTCAGATGGCAGAGTCAGAATTTGGTGTAAACAGTATGAGAACATGGATCCATCATGCCTTGTTATCACTGTGCAGGCTGGTGGTGGTGGTGTTATGGTGTGGGACATGTTTTCTTGGCACACTTTAGGCCCCTTAGTGCCAATTGGGCATCGTTTAAATGCCACGCCCTACCCAAGCATTGTTTCTGACCATCATGTCCATCCTTTTATGACCACCATGTACCCATCCTCTGATGGCTACTTCCAGCAGGATAATGCACCATGTCACAAAGCTTGAATAATTTCAAATTGGTTTCTTGAACATAACAATGAGTTCACTGTACTAAAATGGCCCCCACAGTCACCAGATCTCAACCCAATAGAGCATCTTTGGGATGTGGTGGAACGGGAGCTTCGTGCCCTGGATGTGCATCCCACAAATCTCCATCAACTGCAAGATGCTATCCTATCAATATGCGCCAACATTTCTAAAGAATGCTTTTAGCACCTTGTTGAATCAATGCCCCGTAGAATTAAGGCAGTTCTGAAGGCGAAAGGGGGTAAAAACAGTATTAAAATGGTGTTTCTAGTAATCCTTTAGGTGAGTGTATACACAACCATTAAACGTTTACGGTTACTTATTCATTCTTTATTTTTTTCACACTCAAATTACTGTATAACAAAAAATCAACTACTGCATGAAAATTTCATTGTGATTGAAAAATACCTAAATTATTTAAAACAATGTTATATTTTGGCATCGTTTATCTGGAATTTTTTGTAATGAAATAAATTAATATGTTGGCACAATGGTATTTTTCTCAACAGAACTACTGTCAAACTCAGATCCAGTGCGGATCCGGCCCGGAGTCATCTGCCGTCTGGGTTTAATGTAGTAAAACGCAAGCGTATATTGGAGTTTTGTAAATTAGTAACCACTGTCCATTTGACCTCCAATTAGCGCCTCATTTGGCCGCCTTCCATAGTTCTTTGATTGACAGCCTCCTTAAAACCGCCGCTAAGCCTGTTTGGGCTGAAACGGCATGACTCCGGCAATAGTCTCTTTTCACCCGCTGCCGCATAATCCAACAAAGTCCTATTTTAGTGGGTTTTCTTTATTCCTCCCTACATATGATCCCCTACCACGAAGCAAATACTCTTATAAGGCTATTGAGAAAACACGGCTCAAGTGTTGTTATTTCTGTTTCTCCCCCTCTGCTGTACGTTCGGCTTCACTCCGTAATAGAGCGGCTTTAATCCCAAACATGTTCGGTAAAGAAGTATGGAAAATCATGTTCAGGAGATTAGCAAAGCATCCGACGAGTCCTCATTGCAGCTTATAACCGGTGCCGAGCTGTACTGCGTGTGTGCGTTCTCTGCAATACTTCACATTTTGCTTTGTACGCAAGTGGATTCATGGGGCCTTTATTGGTATTTTATTGGTTTTATCATGTCTGCAACATGTATCACATGATAAGACGCATCGTGCTGGGTAGTGAAATCTGATTTTTGCCATAAGACAATGTCTTGTTAGGACAGTACCCTTTAAAAAGGTCCTAATATATATAATTTCATTTGGTACCCTTGAGGTACTAATATGCACTTTTTAAGTACTTTTTGAAAAAGTACCGCCCCAGTAAAAGCTTTTATAACTTTATTTTCTAAGACGGCTTAGTGCTATTTCTGTCATAAATGAATCAGCGAATCTTTTAAGTGAATGAATCATTCTCCTTCAAATGCACAGACTGTATTTTTGCTCACTAAAATCTTTTCTTTTATAGATCACATCACTACTTCTGTCAACTTGAGCTGATTTTTAAAGAATTTGCAAGGTTAGATATATATATTACTCACTCTTTGTGACGTCTGTTGCTTTTTTCTTTATTTTCATCACTGTAGTAAACAATGAATTAGTAAGGCTGCCGTCATACAGTGCAAGAGCCATGTGATTCACCTGGACGCATGTACGGTCCATTATTATGGACTCATGCATTCATGTTCAGGTTGGTCTGGGGGACAAAGCAAGCTCTGGTATATAAAGGACTTTGTGCTAGATGATCTATAAAGTAAAATAATCATTGGGCAAGGAATTCATATGCTAAAATACATGCTCAGCTAGTATGCACACAGCAGGCAGTAATTTTCTTGAAGATATTAAGCGCGTTTCTGAAAAATATGGCATTTTCTAAATTGCATGTTGACTGCACAACGTTTGAGTCTTGACCAGAATCTATTATAATGGATGCATTAGCTGTCCGCACGCCTGAGATGCCCCTATTAGTGGAGCGAGTCAAACACTTCCCTTTAAGTTTGTGAGTAACAAGCAAGCAGAAGTGGACCGAGAGAGAAGAGCTTTGCACAAAGTTTTCTGCAACTTTTAATTGACCAACAAAACCCACTGATGTTCCTTCACAAGTTTTTTCACCCCACAGCAACGACGAGGATTCGAGACCGACCCCTAGCTTAACGTGAGAGAGAAAGGGTGATTGCATGAGAGGCGGTGATGGTAAAAATTAACCACAGCCAACAACGTCCAATAGATTTGAAGAGATTTAAATGAACCCGTGTGTGTGTTATTCTTGCTCTCATTAGAGTCTAGGTACATGTGCACCCTACCGATTTCCTTGTGAATCCCGAATAAGCACACCACAGAGTTACTTTCTCATAACAGTTTCTATGGCAACCGTTAAATGCCTTCACACCAGGGAATATTTGATTTTATTTTATTCTGCATCCCATAGTTATCAAGGGCACTGATGGAGTAAATTGGCTTTAACAGCGCATTGTTTGCAACGCCCATTATTAGAGTCAATCGTTTCTGTTGCACGCTCCCTGAGACTGATGCTCTTTTGTGTGGAAATGTAAATAAAGTCACGGGTCTGCTTCCTCGATTCATTGTCAGCCAACAAGGTCTTGGTTTCTTGATCTTTATTTCAGTGTGGGTTTATTCAGAGTATTCTGGTTTCCCCCTATACATGAATATCAGTCATGTGACCTTTTACGTCATCCGCTCTTTTTCCAGCCTAATGCCGCCATGTTGAGTACCTACTGAGTACCAGTAGGCTATTGACAAGCATTAGCTAGCTTGCTACGATTTATGGATTTCTTATATTTTACTGTACAGATACAGTAAATGTCTACGAAAGACAACATTTTGCACCTCGACTGTCATGAAAAGAAACGCTTCTTTAAAAAAATATCATTGTTAGGGTGTGATCCCTACCGATCCCTGATCCGTTCTTCCTGCCGCTGTCCACTGCTACCAAACTACCACTATATTTACAACACTATGAAGGCGAGAAACGTCATGAAACTTTGCTCGAAGTATCACCTGATCTCTGCACATGAACTGGAGCATTGAGAGCATTGTTTGTGTGCACGGAGTTTGCTGGAAGGAATGGTTTTGAGCGGCTGACTTGCTGTTTTGGTGTCCTCTCGCCATCTTTGCCAGACATAAAGAATCGATCTCCGAATGCGAATGAATGAATTTTATATAAGGCTGCTTTTTCAACTGGAGGTCAATATTGTTCTTCACTTGCGACAAAGCAACAAATTATCCGTGCATTTATATGGAACTAGCTATTCATCTTTACTCTTCTCCCTCTTTACGTCGCATTCGGAGATCGATACATCTTGAGTGGCAAGATGGCAGCGAGCGGACACCAAAACAACCAAAGTCTGAGTCAAGTCAAAGTCAAACCTTTCTTTTTAGTAAACTCTGTGTACACAAACAATGTTTTCAATGCTCAAGTTCACGTGTAGAAACACAGGTGATATTTCGAGCAAAGTATCATGTTGTGTCGAGCCGTCTTAATGTTGTAAAAATAGCGATTTTGATGCCCACAACATATTGAAGGCATAGCTTCTGGTTCTTTTGTAACCACTTGAAGTACTCAAAATGGCGGAAGACAAGTTTATGATGTGAGTGACATCAGCTGATATTCATGAATAGTTCAGGGACTTGCAGGTCAGGTGAATTGGAGATACCAAATTGCCCTTATACCCCAATGTGTGTATAGATCAGCTTGTATAAATTAAACGGTTCTCGGCATGAATATAGTCATCGATGCTGAAATGACGTTAGCAACAAATAAATTAATTATTTGATTAATTAATTTAAGTAATCCTGTAGTATTGCAATAGTGTCTCAGTAGAATAAAACCCATAATGATCATGGTGCATTTCACATTTTTTGTTTTAGTTCAACCACAAAGCTTAACAAGTTACATTAAAGGGGACATATCATGAAAACATGAGACTTTTTCCATGTTTAAGTGCTATAATTGGGTTCCCAGTGCTTTGATCGACCTATAAAATGAAAAAAGAAGAACCCAGCAAGCATGTGGAAAAATAGTTCATTAAAATCTGACTCCCCTTGTGATGTCAGAAGGGGATATATGCCCCTTAATCTCAACTATCCAATTTGCATTTGCATTTTAATGGACACACCCAAAAATGTGTCGTTTTGGGTGTGTCCTTTAAAATGCAAATGCAAATTGGAAAGAGACCTCTTTGCACTGATTGGTTGGATTACATGGCCATGCTCCTCCTGAACTTCATATAAACTTCATATAATAAAAGATGTATCCTGAATGCACTGTAAGACCGTAACCAATCAGATCACAGGCTTAGCAGTCACTTAGTAACAACCATGCAGGAGCAATGCAACAAGCCGACTTTGCACAGACAAACATCTTTTTAGAAAATGCTAAACATTATATAAGATATATAATTGTAACTTCACACTAATGCTTGTATGCATTATTTAAAATCCTAACACGTCCTCCCCTGTCTGTTTTATGTACTGTACTATAGGTTTTAAGGGCAGATGAAATATGTTAACTGGACTCCAATATCCTACCTACTAGGAGACGACTCCGCCCACTGCTACGTTTAATGGACTAACTCCCTGACACAACGCTAACTGCCCTGCATAATGTAACACCTGCGGGCAAAACACAAGCTCTTACTAACTTCATTATTGCTGGCAGGTGGAACACCGTATCTTTAGGAGTTTGCGCAATGCTCGCCTTCACGGGATGATGTGAACGGGATGAAAACAGGTTTCAAGGTTGGCTTTAAAGAATAATGATGACTCAAGCTGAGACTGAAATATTAAAGTGATATGAAAGTCGAGGAGATATTAAACGGCACGCTCCTGCCATTTTATTGAAAAATATTATTTCTTTTATTTCAAATTTAAGTTGGTATCAATGTTGCAAGCAGTAACATATTAAATGTACAGTATGTTGGTGCTGCACTATTTATTTCATGAGTCACACCATATTGTTTTCTAATCTGCAATTTCCTACCCCGAAACATTTTGTTCAGATATACTAAGCTTTAAATCCTGATTTAAGACAAAAATACGATGCCATTGCTGGCTGATTTAAATTGTATGCTTGGCAAACAGGTTGAAGATTTGGCTTTCAAGTAGATATACAAGTAGATGCCCATAGGCGTTAATTAAACGGTCGCCAAATCCGCTGATAGATTGGCTCTACCCATAAGACACTGCTTACAGTGCTGCCGTCACTAACTAGCTGCTTAACTGAGCTGGTGGAGAGCATTAGGTTAATTTATGGAAATGATTGGCTTGCTTTCCTCTTGTCCTTTCTTTCAAATTCCAATAACCTCCTCTGAATTGATTTATGCATATTTACATTTTGATGAATTACTTCAATCACCTTATAATTTTCCTTATAACGTTTTAAAATGTGGCGCTGTTTCGCTACGACCTCAATTTGACGATTGCCTGTAATGACCCACCTTTAAACTGTCGATCATTTTAGCTGTGCCTGTTTCAGGTGATCTTTGAAGGCAGTTCAATCAAAATAACACTTTCTAATTCTTCCTGGATGGCCACTGTTGGTCACGGGACGCGTGCCATGCTTAATGCATGCAGGGATGTTGAAGCTGTATTGCAGCGCTGATGAATAACTCCAATCTATGAAACTCATGAAATATTTAGTAGCGTGACACGCGCTGACCCTCGGCCGGTCGACTTAATTCAGAATGTAAAATGGCCTCGGCGCAGTAATGGATGAGACTTTCTCTGAGATTAGCTGCCTGATTTTCTGGTAGTCTGCCAGGAGTTAAAACACACCTGCTTGAATAGATAACCAAAATGTGACGGAGTGCGCCGTATCCAAAAATCTGCTGTTAAGTGGTTTGCCAGCTTAAATGTATTCATTTAAAATAATTGCTTGTGTGATCGTTTTCACAATCAGAGTAGATCAATCACATTTATACAACTTTATATACTGATTGAACTTAAAACAGCACCTGACACACTCTTTATTTACTTGAGAAAAATAGTACTACAGTATCACTTTAAATGTCAGAAGTGGCATCACAGGGGAAGAGGAAGTGACATTTTAGAAGGCTTCCCAGCTAACACATGACGTACGAAATGTATTGATCATTTTTGGTAATTGTATGACTTACCAGCTGGCAACGTAACTGTTACGTCCGAGGGAGGTAATTTCATTACCATTACAGTACCAAATCACTACGTCGCCAGTACGGTCTCCTAACGTCGCGAGATAACCAAGTACGCTCCAGTTACGTAATACATTCGTACTATTTTGATAATTTCATAACTTATTGGCAACGTAACTGTTACGTCCCAGGGAGGTAATTTCATTACCATTACAATTATATAAACATTTATCTATTTACGTTAGCTTGTTAAAACTTTTCAGTCTCAAAGTTTCCCTTAAATAAGTCAAGATAGAATAGATATTTAACCACCTTGCGAGCTGCGTTTTACATGGGAAACAAAAACAGCACAGTACGGCGTCTGACAGGACCGGTTGTTTCTTTTAACAGAGACCTAAACACAAATCTTACCAACACAAAACTTTTAATCCATTACGTTGTCACGACGTGACCTCGACAGCCAGATTACATTGTGAAGTTGCATCGAGGCGACGAATCCAGGAATTTCATTTTTCAGGTCGCCACGACGTATGTTTGGTCATCATATTATGTCGACGTAACAGTTACGTATTTATTTGTATTAGCTGGGTTAGTGTTTACTAAAAAGTCAGTCGGTATGATAATTTTAGTACTGTTCGATCTTACAGATTTTACCAAATATAATACCCTAAACCCGAGCAAAGTTTAAAGTTTGAGGACATAAAGTGCGCTATCGTCATGTAAACAGACTTGAAATATCAAATATTTAGTGAGGGCCCTTTAAGCTCAGCCGTGTTTAAAAGTGGTTATACGCCGTGTTTCCATCACCATGATTTTAATCGCATTTTGAAATATCGCTTTAAAAACGAGTGATGTAAATGCCAAATTTTGAATAAAAATCCCTTAATTCGCAAACAAGTTTTACGCTAATTTGAGATTAAATAAATTCTGTCTAAAACTGCATACTTGCCTGCTTTGTAGTATGTACATATGTAGTAGGCAAGAAATAATATGTGACAAAAAAAGTCCGAATCCACAGTACTTCAACTACGTAGAACTTTTGCAAAGAATCAACAATAGGATATTTTCGAGTACCTTAGTTCAAATCATAGCTAAAGCTGGGTACACACCAAAAGATTTTTTAAATGTGAGACCACAAATATGATGAAAAAATAAATCGACGTTTTAACACTTTTGTTCCTATAGTGTGCAGACTGCCGCTATGTGGTCATTACAGCACACCACGCAGATTAACTTCACAAACAACGCAAGTCTCAGCTAACAACACAGGAAATCTTACAAAGATCTTGGGATGTTTCTCGCGTCCAAACATGACTTCACAGTAAACAAGCATGGCAAACAACGGGCATAAAGAAATGTCATTAAAGGCGGAGTCCATGATGTTTGAAAGCCAATGTTGATATTTGAAATCATCTAAACAAACACGCCCCTACCCCAATAGAATCTGGACCTTCTGTTGATAGAGCCGCCCCACACATACGCAACCTGGCATTTCGTTTGATTTGATTGGCTATAAGTGTGTTTTGGTAGTCGGCCCGTCTCCTTTTCCAAAGCATTTTTCAAACATCGTGGACTCAGCCTTTAATACAATGGACTGCTTTTTAACATCTCTAATGTCCATCTCACTTTGGACTGTGCCTGCTGCGCCATGTAGTTGTTATGGTTTTATCTTTCATTAGTTCGCTTTCTAAATGGGTATCGTTTGGTTTCACGTGACTTTACCTTGTCGTCCTCTCCCTTCATCTTTATGACACCAAAATATGTGAAATTTTTGCCAATGTTTTTGTTCCAGAGTTCAGTTTAGTCACCAGCCAGACCATTAAACAGACAGAGACCAGAAGATAATTTTCATCCAGACACGTCTGTGCGTCCAATAAAAGCGCCAATAGCACACCTTATGGTTCTGCGTAGCATCATTTGACTAAATATAGGTGCTATAGCTTACTGTACTGTAGGTGCTTTTAGTGCTATTTAGCACAGTGTAGACAGATAGCAACCATCAGTAATTTTAGAAAAAAAAAATTAACAATCAATTTGATTATGCGAGGTGCCTCAGCTAATCAGTATTTTAAGATTTGAATATGTTCATTGAAAAACGGAATTGTATTCATTGTAAAGCCTTATATCATTGTCTTCAGACATATATCATTATCCACAGTCATATATCAAATGGTAGTATGTATTACAATAAAAAAAATTATAGAGGTAAAGAACATATTTTTATTTTTAGTAAACAATGTACAACATATTATGATTAGGGCTGTCAAAAGATTAATCGCGATTAATCGCATCCAAAATAAAAGTTTGTGTTAACATAACAAATGTGTGTGTATGGTGTATAATTATTATTCATATATAAAAACACACCCAATTATGTATATATTTAAGAAAAATTTATTATATTTATATATAAAATATTTATATTCACATATAATATAAATTATATAAATGTATATACAGTATTTAAATGCAAATATTTCTTAAATATATACCTGAATGTGTCGGTATTTATATATACATAATATTTAGACACAGTACACACACATATGTTATGTAAACACAAACTTTTATTTTGGATGCGATTAATCGCGATTAATCTTTTGACAGCCCTAAGATATCTATAATTAATTAAATTATTTTTCCTTTGTTCATTAAATGCATTATATCAGCATATCGACAGCCATAGTCATACCAATTCAAGACTTATTTTAATTGGAGAAACCTGAAAGCAAGAAAAAAAATGATATTTTTCGATTTTAGATCAGGGGTCTTCAACCTTTAGATCAGGGGTCTTCAACATTTTTGGAAACAAGGTCTATCAATATGAATAAACAGGGTTACTTTTTTATATAGTTTACTCAAAACTTTTTTGTTTTACTTGTTGATTTTATTTTACTTGTTGATATGTTTTATCATTGTTTAAAATGTTAACATACATAAAAGAAGCCAACTAATATAAAAAAATGTAATAAATAAATATTACAATTGAGGCTATTGGCGGGCCACTCACAGACTCCCGCGGGCACTATGTTGGAGACCACTGCTTTAGAGAATACACAAAATGACATAATATTGTACATTATCTATAATTAAATAGTAATATTATGCTGTAAATGAGTCTTACTCTACCTTCTTTTATAAAATAGCATTGTATATCACACTAAAACCTAAATACAGTTCCAAACAAAAGTATTGTTTAGTGTAAAAACATGTTATAGATTTGTGTCGTTTCATTCAATAATACGCTATCTGCTCACAAATCCAGTTTATTCAGCATACTGAAACCTCTCCTCCATTGACCAAAGAAAACAGCCTCTGGTGTCATGCATACTGCAGTGTTTTATGCTTATCTCGCAGGGTTTGTTATAGTACATCTTTTTACTATTTTAAAATTCATCACTTTTTATGCTTAAAAAGGTTTATCAGGCAAAACGTAACCACTTTGTCACATTAAACTGGCAGAAAAAGTTTCATTATTTTTTCATTCATTATTTGTGCAATTCCATTCAGTATTGCCAGAGGCACAGACATTTACATCCAAAAACGAATCACCTTTCCAAAATGTTTCATAAAATGTCGCAGGGGAGTCTCTTCAATTTCTCATCCACTGTCTCACTGGCCTTACTATATCTTTTTGGCCCTTTCTGGATTGCTGAACATTTTGCAATTCTCCAATTTCAGGACCAAAACCAACACAGCGAAACATTGTACTGTAAGGAAATCTGACTGGATGAATGTTCAGTATTTCCTTTACCTCCCCACCTTCTTTCCTTTTCTCTGACCACCCTGTTAGAGACACATTGAACTGTCAGCCAATATCAAGAATGGATTTCTTGCTAAGATACGTCTGATAATCAATTCTCATTCAGGAGGTCGATCCGCTCAGCAAGTCTGAGGTGTTTCGGCACAGGATATAAGCTCCCTTCCCTGCCACGGGTGAGGTCCTCCTCGGCGTAAGATCATACCTCAGTGCTCCTATCTAAATGAGTTCCATAACTCAAAGAGAAAGATTGCATTTGGTCCAGAAACAAGTTTAATATGAAACTATACCCCTTGAAATGTGTGTGTATTGTCTATGACAATGATAACGTCTCGAGAGAGTCGCTAGACAATTAATTAACATCCAGGCTGTGTAACCCCTCAGATGTTACTCGGTCTTATTAGGACTGCTGACGGAAGCTAATAGCCTTTAGCAACTGTGAGGGATAGCATCCGGTATGTAATGAGGTAATCGGTTAAGCTTTATAATAGCCAGGGGTTATGCAGTAATCTGAAATATTACTTATGTCAGTAGACTGAAAGATTCTGATGCTTAGAGCAATTTGCATGCATTCAAATATTTATCACAACAAATTATCTGAAAGTTAAGGTTTGTGATTCAGCAACATTTTGACTCAAAATGTCACAATGTAAAATTATTTTTATTATAAATGTGAAAAGACTGAGCTACCTTTTACTGTAGCCAAAGCAAATCATAAAAAGGGAAAACTTTTGTTTTTTAGTGCATTTTTGATGGGGTTCTGGCTGGTTGCTTGGTGCTTACTTACTAGGGACTTTGTCTCTGTGATATTATATTCTGTATGGTTCAGGTCCACAAGTCAAAAATCTTTGCTTAGACAAGTATGTGTACAACAACCTGATAATAATGATGGTTTAACACAAAACCATAGTTCACCTCTGGGGTACTAATATGAACTCTTCGTTACCAATATGTACCCCTGAGAGACTAATATGACCTCTTTGGTACCAATATGTACCTTTGAGAGACTAATTTGAACTCTTTGGTACCAATATGTACCTCTGAAAGACTAATTTGACCTCTTCAGTGCCAATATGTACCTGTGAAAGACAAATATGACCTCTTTGGTACCAATATGTACCTCAGAGAGACTAATATGACCTCCTTGGTACCAATATGTACCTCTGAAAGACTAATTTGACCTCTTCAGTGCCAATATGTACCTGTGAAAGACAAATATGACCTCTTTGGTACCAACATGTACCTCAGAGAGACTAATTTGACCTCTTCAGTGCCAATATGTACCTTTAAAAGACAAATATGACCTCTTTGGTACCAACATGTACCTCAGAGAGACTAATTTGACCTCTTCAGTGCCAATATGTACATGTGAAAGACAAATATGACCTCTTTGGTACCAATATGTACCTCAGAGAGACTAATATGACCTCCTTGGTACCAATATGTACCTCAGAAATACTAATTTGACCTCTTCAGTGCCAATATGTACCTGTGAAAGACAAATATGACCTCTTTGGTACCAACATGTACCTCAGAGAGACTAATTTGACCTCTTCAGTGCCAATATGTACCTTTGAAAGACAAATATGACCTCTTTGGTACCAACATGTACCTCAGAGAGATATGAACTCTTTGGTACCAATATGTACCTGTGAGGTGCTAATGTGCACTCTTTGCCACCAATTAGTACCTGTGAGGTACTAATACACTTTGGTATCAATATGTACCTCTGGGTTACTAATATGAACTCTTTGGTACCAATATGTACCTGTGAGAGACTAATATGAACTCTTTGGTACCAATATGTACATCTGGGGTACTAATATGAACTCTTTGGTTCCAATATGTACCTGTGAGGTGCTAAAATGCAATCTTTAGTACCAATATGTACCTGTGAGGTGCTAATGTGCACTCTTTGCCACCAATTAGTACCTGTGAGGTACTAATACACTTTGGTATCAATATGTACCTCTGGGTTACTAATATGAACTCTTTGGTTCCAATATGTACCTGTGAGGTGCTAAAATGCAATCTTTAGTACCAATATGTACATGTGAGGTACTAATATGCACTCTTTGTTACCAATATTTACCTCTGGGGTACGGATATGAACTCGTTGGTACAAATAAGTACCTCTGGGGGACTAATATGAATTTTATATGTACCTGTGAGAGGCTAATATGAGCTCTTTGGTACCAATTTGTACCTCTGGGGTACTGATATGCAATCTTTAGTACCAATATGTACCTGTGAGAGACTAATATGAACTCTTTGGTACCAATTTGTACCTGTGAGGTACTAATATGCACTCTTTGGTATGTACCTCTGGGGGACTTATATGAATTTTTGGTACCAATATGTACCTATGAGAGGCTAATATGAGCTCTTTGGTACCAATTTCTACCTGTGAGGTACTAATATGCACTCTTTGGTACTACTGTAATATGTACCTCTGGAGTACTGATATGAACACTTTGGCACTAATATGTCCCTCTGGGGTATTAATATGAACTCTTTGTTACCAATATGTACATCTGGGGTACTAATATGAACTCTTTGGCAACAATATCTACCTCTGATGTACTAATATGCACTCTCTATGTGAAAATGTGTACTGAAAGTGTACAACTCCAGTGACAGCTATGGTTAAGCATTTTATTTTTTGACAGTGTAGAATGAAGTTAAAATAATAATAAAAAAAGTTTTCTACTCTGAAATTGTCTATTTACTGCCAACAATCTACTCTGCTCATTTAGTCAAAATATGAGTACACTAGCTTGGGCTGATAAAATTTCAGATATATAGTACAACATTTGGCAAAACCAAACAGAACAGCAAACCCCCGAAAAGAGCCACAAAATCTACCAATAAATATGCTATTTCCAAAGATATATTAAAATAATTAAAACTAACTTATAATTTACCCTGCAAAGTACACAGTGGAGCATTATACCCTACCTCCAATTCTGTAAAAATTGTTAGGAAAAACAAAATAATAATAATTTTGTGAATTTTCGTCAATACCAGAATTGATCATCATCAAAGGCATGATAAATTCACAGATATTAGAGAGTATTGAGACGTTTCACTAAACCTTTTGAGATGCAAATACCACCTATGAGTCTGATGAAAAGTGAGAGTGCTGTAATAGTGAGTTAAGATTTGGTTCTCTCTGCATAAACTGGCTGATTTTCATAAGATGTCTAAGACACCCTGACACTCCTCCAGCTGTGTTCCTCGCAGTCCAAATGAGAGGATTACCTTTACGATTGCAATAATCCCTCCACCACAATGGGACACCTGCCCGGCGTTCCCAAAACATCCTGCCAGAATAGTCAAATGCAACCCGAACTTTCATTCTTTAAAGTGCTGTTATAATCATTTGATAACATGTTTGTATGAGAAGCAACTTGGACTGACAATATTTTAATTATTGATGGTGTAGACTGCCGCCCTATAGACTCTGAGTTGCTATTGCTAGCATTGTTAGTGTGCTCGGTCGCATGCTAAGAAGGATCATCTTTATCTCGAAACATTTGTTCGAATGTCTTTGCCAGGCAAATTTGAGGTTGCCAGAGCTTGACGGACTATTGGCCGAATCCCGGGAATTAGAGAGCAAGTGTGATAGCTTTGGCCCAGTGGTCGCAAGGCTGTGCAGGGACTTCCAGAAAAAGCATTCAAGCAGTCCTAATGTCAAGCCAAAGTAAGATATAGAATAAACTCTTGTTTGCACAGCATTGTTCGTGTATAAAATAGCTCCTTATAATTAGGATTTTTTGCTGAATCGTACAAGGTATGAAATGTATAATGCAAACTGTTACTCCATCAAAAAAAGTTCTTCAAAACCCTCACAGATTCATATGCCGTTTCCCATTGGCCTGCTGTATTACCATCACACTGCTCTGTCATAAGCATGAGTCTGTGTTTTCACTGCTTACTGTTGACCTCCATTAATGCTGTACTTTGTTATGCTGATTATATTAAATAACCAATGATGTTGCCACAATGTTGGTTGCTATGGTGATCTGAGTGTTTTAGCATGTTGCTGTGTGGTTGCTAAGATGTTATGAGTGTTTTTAGTATGTTACCATGTGGTTGCTTTGGTGATTTGAATGCTTAAAGCAAATTTCTGCATGGTTGCTAAGATTATGAGTGCTTTTAGCATATTGCTGTGTGGTTGCTAGGATGTTACCTTTGGTTGCTTTTGAGCTGTTTGGCATGTTGCTGTGTGGTTGCTACGATGTTACCTTTCAGTTGCTAAGGTGTTTTGAGTGGTTTTAGCATGTTGCTGTGTGGTTGCTATTATGTTACCTTTTGGTTGCTAAGGTGTTTTGAGTGGTTTTAGCATGTTGCTGTGTGGTTGCTTTGATGTTACCTTTTGGTTGCTAAGATGTTATGAGTGCTTTGAGCATGTTGTTGTATGGTTGCAAGGATGTTGCTTTTATAGGGTGACCATACGTGCCCTTTTTCCTGGAGGCATCCTGGCCAGGTTTTCGATGCGTCTTCTGGAAGTCATATTTGTTGACTGCATACGCCAGGGATGGGCAACTGGCGGCCTGGGGTAAATTCTAATACGGCCCGCTGGACCATATTATACTTAATCAAATACTTTTAAAATTATGATTTTTGTATTAGGACGTAAATACATCCAACCAGGAGGGGGCGCTAGGTCCCGCGGATCGTCACAGTAAGCATAGTCCCGTGTTTGGGCTTATGTGAAGAAGAGGTCTTCACGGAGTCCGAAAACCCGAGGTCCGACCCAAGACCCGATCAGGTTCGGGTCTAAAAGTTTCACGCATGCCTCGGACACGGGTCGGGTACAATAATCCGGTCTCGGGTTATTTAAAATGAATGTGTTTTTGCAGAACGGACCCGAGAAGCCCTGAACTCTCGCATGTGTGTCAATGTCATTTTCAAACCTCTCCTTTGTTTGCAAGAGTGCTTGCGACATTGTGTGGCTGGCGATAGGTTAATTTTCGTTCAGACAGACATGTCAGATATTTTTAAATGTAAATTTTAGCGGTTACCTTGGTGTCATCGTCATATAAACAAATGGAGCAGCTCGCCAAATTTGTGCGAGGCCACCGGGGCTGCAGACTGCACACACGTCAGTTTACATTCGGGTCCAGTCGGGTTCAAACCAATGCCACTGGTTTGGGTGACGGGTCGTACTCGGGCCAGAATTGCTCTCAGATTTATAAGGTAAAATGCATTGTTATTAAAATTTTTTATATATATTTTGTTTTGAATTGATGTGTTATTTATTTCAAATAATTTTGTTCTCTAAGGGCGGGATGAGAAACTCCTCTATACTCATTTAAAAGTGCCTTGCTTGTTACAGATGTTAAAGCAATGCATTTAAGAAGTTTTATCTGAAATGCTTGTCCACTGAAAATAAAGTTATGATTTAGAATGGCATGGGAAGAATGGCATGTATGGTTACCCTAACTTTTAGGTTGCTAAGGTGTTCCGAGTGCTTTTAGCATGTTGTTATATGGTTGCTAGGATGTTGCTTTTAGATTCCTGAGGTGTTCGAGTGCTTTTAGCATGTTGCTGTGTGGTTGCTAGGATGTTGCTTGGATGTTTCTTTTAGGATGTTTCTTTTAGTGTTTATTTCTGCATGGTTGCTAAGGTGTTATTGGTGCTTTTATCATGTTTCTCTGTGGTTGCTAGGATGTTGCTTTTCAATTGCTAAGGTGTTCGTGCTTTTAGCATGTTGCTATGTGGTTGCTAATGTGATTTGATTGTTTTAAGCATGTTTGTGCATGGTTGCTAAGGTGTTATTGGTGCTTTTATCATGTTTCTCTGTGGTTGCTAGGATGTTGCTTTTCAATTGCTAAGGTGTTCATGCTTTTCGCATGTTGCTGTGTGGTGGCTAATGTGATTTGAGTGTTTGTTTCTGCATGGTTGCTAAGGTGTTATTGGTGCTTTTAACATCTGGGTACCACAAGGATTTTATGCACCACTGGATGTATACTTTTTAGATTGGGTTTGATTAAGTAACTTTTCCTTTCTTGGAAGCGCTATTAAAAAGCTATAAATTGTGATAAGAGTAAATGGAGACTTGGCAGTCTAATCCATTAGCCTTAATTTTTCCACTCTGTCCACTTCAAAATTAGAAACGATTTGTATCTGTGGACAAAAATACCCTGGATATATCTGGTGAAGAAAACACAGTTTGTGGTGAATACCAATAATAGACCTTCCTAGAATTGTTATGATATGGACATCCTGGCTCTTGACCTCGGGGCTTTGTTGGGGGAGTCTACAGATTCAACGAGGTGATATGTTTGTACAACGCATAGATGTATTGAATATGTGTGTTCCTTGGGAATCAAACCCATGTCTGGAACATAACTGAGCTATTAGAGGCAGTGAAACACCCTGTACATGTGGATAACATTTCTTGTGGTATTTACATCATAACAGTGTTGTGTCTATGTTTCACATACTGAAATATTTTTTTTCAAACTATCCCCTGCGTGGAGCACACAATTTCGAAGAGAATGCCAAAAACTCAAATTTAAACGTGTTGTGTCTTATTTGCTGTATAAACGATACTTGAAGAGGAAGATGCGGCTACAAGTGCTTTTTCTAATTACCTTGTTAAGCAGCGTTTGAATCCCTTTGTTAAAAGACAAAAGACTGTTTTTATGTTTACCAAATGAGCAAACCTCATGCGGGGCCGACGCTCGCAATTTTTTCCAGTTTAATTGTTATTCCATGCTAATGGTAATTAAGGACTTTATGTGTTTATGTGTGCACTTTTGGGAACGAATTGTACCCGTAAATGGCGAGACACCTGTGGGTAATTTTGACAGGGGAAATGTTTAATAATGAACACGCATTTGTCAGTGTCAACAAATGAGCTGGTACCAGTGTGAGAGACAAGAGCCAAGCTTCTGTTTTCATCCCCCGGGAGCTTCTGTTACCATCACAAACAACACAAGACCGCTCTAGACCATTAATCACATAAAAGCACAATCCTTTTCTAAAGTACAAGGAAATTTCAGCCTGGTTTTGGATCGACTAGAGTTCGAAAAACCAATCTTTAGCAAAGTAAGAGTTGACGCAAAACTTTTTCACCTTTAATATGTTAAAGTTTTCATCCAAGGGCACGGCATCTAATCAAAGTAATGGCTTTCCTTGAGATCAATGAAGCAAGAGTTTGCCGTATTTTTTTACAGCAGGCGGATAAAACCGCAGCGTTTTGCCTTTGTCTTTATTCCTTTGCCAGATGTACTTTGGCGAGAATCAGGGAACATTAATTACCCAGTAAATATTAGTTGAGAGCACATTCTCTCTCTTTTTCAGTCTGTCTCTTTTTCCGTTGCAGGTGTTGCCGCCATGATGATGGGCAGAACGAGTCTGGTTTTCAACTGGATTAATGAGGGAATTCAATTCACATCTGCTTAAAAATGACAAATCTGGATCAGGTGTTTGAATAGAGAACAACAGTAGACTAAAAACTAAAAATAATTTTATTTTGTCTATAGAGAAACTGACTTTTTGAGTCCTTAATGGCAAACCTACTGTGATTTCTGTGGATAGATGATGCATGGTTTTGTGGAAGTCACAATGAAATGCAAAAATTCTTTTGGAAGCAAAAGTAGTCTGAAAGATCTGTGCACAAAGTTTTTGGTTGAATAGAGTTCAATGTAGAGACGGTGCAGGGATACATCTCCTATTCAGAGAATCTGTCAGGACGAAACGAATCCCCTAAAGTTTAGACGAATCACTTCAGATCACTTCTGCAATTCAGATGGACGCAACAATTCCCTAAAAGGTTCTGTAAAAGCTTATAAGTATAAAAAGTGATGATTTATTCATTTAATGAATGCCTAATAAATTACTGTAAAAGCCTCTATGGAAACTTGCAATGTTTTAATTATTTTTTTACTTTCTATGAATTGCTTGAACTTGTTTAAGTCATTAGGAAATGCTTGTTTGCTTCAGTTCAAAGATAAATGGAAATTGATAAGATTTTGATAAAAGCATTAATATGCTATTGTGAATAAAAAAATATGACCCTGGACCACAATAAGGGTCAATTTATTTTAATTCAAGTTGCCATGAAACATCCCTGTGGTGATGTATATCCGAGTGAAACGGCTTCTGAAATGAATAAAGGTAGGGCTCAATTCGTCAATCGAGAACTGATTGGATCATTTTCAGTTGGGTCATGTTGCTATTTGCTAGTCACTGCAATCTTTTCCCAGGCCCCGCCCACATGCCGTACCATATGACGTAAAGACGAGTAAAGAGAGAACATTTCGAAGATGGGAGGAGATTTGCGTTTTTGATTAAAGATTATGAGGGCACATGAATAAAAATAATAATAATAAAGCTCACAGATAATACCACCATTTTCAAAAACAAATGATAGTTTTTCAATTTTATTGCGACTTTAAAATAATTGTATGCATCATCTCAAAAATGAATAATTGATTTTCTATTGATTTTTTCATGTCCTGGGTTGTTTCAAAAAATACTTTTTTTTTTCATTTTACTAAATTTTTTATCCCAATGGCTTATTTTTACTACAGTATTTACCTTGCTCAGGTACAGTAAATACGTATGCAGATATGCAGATGCAAAATGACCTCATCGCTTCACCAAACATAATCCAAAAACAATACTCAAGATGAAACTACTACATGTCCATTAGAATTTTCAACCAGGAAAACATTATAAGTATAAATAAGTATATATATATATCAAAAAGTATCTTTACCAGTAACATGATAAACAAAGTTAAATGAATCAAAAGAGCAGAATTTGATCATGCAGAATTGACTTGAGGGGAGTTTCAGTGCTTCATAAGCAAAATCAATGAGAAATGAATAAATAGCAATTTTAATTTAGCCAGAGAAAGACTCCAAGTGGGCGAGTATCCATTTATTTTTATTATATGCAGTTATATTTATCTACCCAGTCTGTTTTTATTGGCACACGCGGACCCTCAGGAAACCACATATTTATTTATCCCACCGTGCGTTTTGAATGTTTGGGGATGTTATTATAATTACTCAAAAGTTGCATGCGTTTGCAAAAGAACTTCTTAAAATGTATTAAGGACCTAACGATGAACAGTTTATACGTGATGGTAATGAAAAGCCAATCGACCCTGAGTTAAAAATATTGTCCTCATAATCTATAAAGTAAACCCATGGTCTGCTCAGTACAGTTTGTATTCCGGCCATGGCTCCTGCTGGCAGCTTTACAAATTCAAACATGCAGCCAATTCAATATCCACAGACTGACATTGGCAGCAGAATGGAAAGTATTGAACAGTTCACTGACTTTCAACCCAGCCCCATCGTACACTGCTAACTTTCTAGGTGCCATGATAATGGAGGAATGGAAACATCTAAAAGCAATAACAGCTCAGCAGAGGTGCACAGTAGATGCTCATAGAAACTGAATGCTGATAGTTGCAAACTTTCTCTTGAAACAACCTACGATTTTTTACTTCATTTACTTGAAACTTTGATTCACTTCAGGCTGTAAGCACAGATCCCCATGCACAATATACTTTTTTTGTACTGTGTATTTTATATATTGTGCTGTTTTGTGCATTTTTGTACTATTCTATACTTTAAATATCTATATAGCTCATTCACTTTTATTGCAACTGTTTACATACAATAAATGTGAATGGTGATTTAAGCTCTGTGTTTACATTTACCTTTTTTCATTTAGCAGACGCTTTTGTCCAAAGCGACTTACAAATGGGGTAACAACAATTAGAGCAACACAAGAATAGCAATACATAAGTGCACTAGAGCTAGTCCTGTCAAATGTAACACAGTATACATAGCCAAGGGTTAGATGTGAGCTGATATAGGCAGCTAGTGAAGCTCATTTAAAGAATACTCATGCCGCAGCAATCTGGATCAATTGTAGGGGTTTCGATGTGCATGCTGGGAGTCCGGCCAGAAACGCATTGCAATAGTCAAGTCTGGACAGTACAAGAGTCTGGACTAGGACTTGTGTAGCATGCTCAAATAGGAAAGGTCTAATTTTCCTAATGATGTAGAGAATTAATCTACAAGAGCGGGCGGTGCTGGCAACATGCTCCATGAAACTGAGCTGATCATCAATGACCACTCCCAGGTTTCTGGTTGTCCTGGAAGGCGCAATGGTCGAAGAACCTATTTGAACTGAAATATTGTAATGACCTTGGGTCAGACAATATGACAAGCAATTCTGTCTTTGCAAAGTTCGGCTGGAGATGATGATCCTTCATCCAGAGTGAGATGTAATGCAGGCATGCTGAGATCCGGGCAGAAACCGTGAGATTGTCATGCTGGAATGGCAGTTGTGTGTCATCTGCATAGCAGTGGAAAGAAAAGCCGTTTCCGAGTGACAGAACCCACGGATGTCATGTATATAGAAAAGAGCAGTGGTCCGAGCACTGAGCCTTGAGGTACCCCGGTACTGAGACATTCGGTTTCTGAGAAGTCACCTCTCCAGGATACTCTAAATGACCTACCTGAGAGGTAAGACCTGTGGCGAATGTAACAGAGAAAAGAGGTGAGTTGACAATGTGGGAGAAAGCAGGGATAACCAATGGAGAAATAGCCTGAATGAGAGAGGTGGTTAGGGGATCTAGCGGGCAGGTAGTCTGGTGGTTCAAAGCAAAGATCTTGGAAACATCCGCTTCAGATAGGAGAGAAAAAGAGGGAAGTGAGCATGCATCAGGAGTTTGAGCATGTGCAAGAGGTGTTGGAGCAGAGAACTGACTGCAGTTGTGAGCCGTTAAGTCAGATGAAGGTGGAGGAGCGGGCAGACAAAGAAGAGCAGAGGAGGTCTTAAAGAGAGCACAAGCTCTATGTTGAGTGATAATACTATGTTGTCCCTAACATTGTGACTTTTGTGTTCAAGAGTGCAACAGGACATTTTGAATAACAGCTTGGACTTCCAGTTAAAACTGTGTGGCAACAGTTTCAACTCATGTTGTTACAAACCTGTATATATTTATTTGTTTTGATGAACACAAAGGAAGATATTTTTAGGAATGTTTGTAACCAAACCGATCAGAGGCCTCACTGATTTCCATTGTATTCTTTTCTTCTACAATGGGGAATGGACCTCTGAACCCACAAACTTTGCAATGCAATACTCTATCAACGGATTTATAGGAACACGAAAGAATTTGACTTGACCACTAATTCCCTAAGGTCTTTCCAATAAGCTGGACCACCTTTTTTGTTTTACATCAATAGCATCACTAAAGCTCTTCAATGAAAGCAAATCCCCACAGAAATGTTGTAATATGTCACGGAAAGCCGCCCCAGAGGAAGTCATTATCGTGGCAGATGGGAACTCAGTATTTATGTCAATTATTTTAGAGTAAGCTATACAACAAGCAGGTGCCCACGTTTATTTGGGCTGTAAAACGGCTTACCAGAATAAAGGAGGAGAAATTTGATTTATCATCTACAGTACACCTTTGCAGGATTTCTATAAAAAACGCTTCTTCTATGTCATCGTGAAGCACTTTAGGACTGCATTCATAAGAGTGATTTCTAAAACCAATCTCTCTCTTAGGTCAGGTCTTTCCCCACCTGCCCTCCTCATATTTTGTGTAAATTATTGACCACCTTCAATTTTCTGCCCTGCCACTTTTCCTAAGCCTCAACAATGCTTTTTCTCCCATGCAGACCGCAACGCCCACCTTTGATAAAAACATCTGTGTCAGTCATTATGAAACTGCGCCTCTGCCCCAGAACTTTTTCCTCCCCAGAGGGTCTCCAACATCAAATGTGAACTCGTTTTGACTTCCTATTTTCTCTTCGAGGAAGCAGAAGTTCACTCAACGGGCGCTAATGTCTTCAGAAGGCTGTCAGCCCCTCGGGCCGCCCAACACAGCACGGACCACCCGATCCTCAAAGGACTCCTCCATATCTCCAACATCATCGCTTTTCCCCAAACCTGCAAACTGCTTGAGAAATTAGTTTTGGATAGAAAGCAAAAGATTGAGCACAGAGGTTTTATTTATACCTTAAAATGTTGTACGTCTAGAATCAATAACATCAGTATTAAAATGGAGCAGACTGTTGAGATCAACCTAGCATTGGGTCAAAAACGAATGAGCCCAGCCAGCTGGATTGTAATTTAACTTAGGCAGGGTTGTTTTAACTCAAATTTAAAAGTTTTGAGCGGCTGGCCTCGTCCCTTAAAATAACCCAGCATTGGTAAGGCCTTCACAAAAGAGTCTTTATTTACAAAGAAAGAGGAATATTTGCTTTGTCAAAAGGACAATTTGGGTATAAAGGGGCAGGTTGTCAAGCACCCTCTGTCGCCTTTCTGGATAAGATCAATTTTATAAAAGTGGAAAATTAAGAACGTACTGTATACGTGACATGGTTTACAGTCCGAGCCTAATATAAATTTCAATAAAGAGTATAACTTGATAAGTCTCTTATAAAGCAATTATTCCATCTGCATAACAGGAGATAATATGTAAGGGTGTCTAGAGAGGTAATGTAAGCTCACTGTATGAATATGAATTAATGAAACTCAAATGGAAATATCCTTGTACAGAAGGTAATAATTAAAGAGGTTTTTCATCAACTCATAAAGCCTGAGTGTTATGTCCAGGTCCCACACGCCAAGTGTATATTTTTTTGTTAAAAGTTATAAGGAACTGCAAGGTTATGGGCCGTTCAGACTACCAGGGACTAGCAGTAGCAGAGCAACGCGATCTTATTCATTTCAGTGGATAAGTGCAGACTTTCGAGTTGAGAAAAGTTGAGAAAGTTGAACTTCAAGCAAATGATGAGTGACTATGGAAAGCGACTACCAAGGAGTGAGAAGCATTGGTGTTCACATACTATAAAATACCTATATTTTTGTTGTTATTGTTTTGTGGTTACGTCCACGATACGATGTCCCTGTGTCACAGTTGGTAGTGCATTGTGTTAGCAACGCCAAGCTTGTGGGTTCAATTCCCAAAATGTGTAGCTTGAATGCACTGTGAGTCACTTGTAACAGCATGCATGCATATTAATCATTGATTTTTCATTTAAAATCATTTGCTTTCAAACATTCGTATTGGCATAACATAAATAACAAAAAAGAATAGTAAATTTAGTATGAGTCATATTCCTCATATTCCCCCAAAACATAACAATAAAGAACAAAAGGTTTGCTTTTTTGAGACAGGTGTAGTTTGAAAGAAGCCGAGATATGGTTGATCTTAAATGACCCGTGCTGTTTGTCATAAATCTGTACTGGAAGAAATGTGCTAAATAAAATCGACGGTTGTCATAACACAGAATTATGGGCCACTGTATGTATTTTTATAAAAATATCCAGTTTCATGACCTCAGTTGACTCGACGCCACTGGCAGCTGTTTTTGCAGGTGGCAATTTAAGTTGGTTTTATGGACTTTGGTTCAAAGAGAGGCTAATTTTACAGTAAAGAAGTGGTGTAGTTCAAATGTTGGATATAATAACAAGTGAGACGGAAAATAGCCACTACATAAAATGGCAACCATGCCAGGAGACTTAAAGACCCGATTAAATGGCTTTAAGAGCACAGTTTCTGTGTTGAGATTAAAAAAGGAACTTCAGGCATGACATAGAAGAGTTTGTTTTAAAGACCATTTATTGGCAGACTCGGGTTTGGTTTGCAGGTGCATCTAAATAAAGTGAATTGTGGCGTCAATCGAACCAACGCTATTGCATGGCAATTCGTACATATTTTATGAGGTGGCTAATTCGTGTTAAATCCTACATTCAAACATTTTTGAACGATTTCCTTTTGACGTTGGGTTTAAGGGCAAGGTTTGGGGTGGGGTTTGGTTAGTTTTTTTTTTTTATGATAATCGTACGTTTTTGTACGATTCACTTTGTATGAATTAACACAAATAAGACAACTCGTAAGATACGTACAGATTCTTGTGAGATCAGGCTGATCAAACCATTAAGTGCTAGTGTGAAAGCCGCCCAAATAAGACAGCACGCCATAGTTTATGTCATTGTTGCCAACTATAAGTAAGGGATAATTGACGACGGGCCATTGAATTATAAGAAAATAATGCACACCCAAGGTGGTAATGCGGCACGACGTGAAGCGGAGTGCCATTACACTGTGGGTGTGCATTATTTTCAAATAATTCTGTCAATTATTCCTCTTATACCACAGCTACCACAAACATTGCTCTGGTGCCTTTTTTAAGACATTTGACAAGTTAGGTGTGCTGTTATCGAAAAATAATGTATACCCGTGAAACATTTCTCAACCAATCAGAATACAGCATTCAACAAACCCGTGGTATAATTGAAAGTAATGTATAGAGGATGATTTAATAGCAGTTTGTATGCACACCATGAATATTGTATTTTGTATAAGAAACTAAGGCCGCATTTATACTGCATGTTTGAAGTGACTCAATTCTGATTTTTTCCATCATGTGGCACAAATCGGATATGACCCACAAACATGTAAGCAGGAGAAAAAACGAATAGATTTAGATATTCTCCGATCAGTTTCAGGCCTCATTCATATATGGAAATCTGGATCTTCAGTGTAAGCAGACAGATCGGATATTCCCATCTGAAGACTTGTCGTGCATCATTAACCATGTTTCCATCACCATAATTTTATGCACATTTTGAAATATTGATTTAAAAATCCATTAATCGATTAAAAATACCTTGAATTGTTTTGTCAAGTTTTTAATGTAAATGCACATATCGGATATGGGTCGCTTTTAAAAGATGATGTAAGCGGGTCGTCAAAAAATAAATAAAAAATCGGATAAAGGCAACAAATCGGAATTGGGCTTCAAGATTTGCAGTGTAAATCCAGCCTTTGGGTACATTTACATGACAAAACTTTAAACTACAGTAAAAACTAAAAACTCATTTGTATCATTCCGCCACCTAGTGAATGGAGGTCCTAAGCAGGCTCATCTCTGAATGGAAAAACACAGCTGCCCTGTTTTGAATCACTCTCCGTGTGTCTCATTATTTTACTAGCTCATAAATCAGTCTGTGAATCCCCAATCGGAAGTTATTATTCGGTCAAAGATCAGCGCTCTTTGATGTTATGTTAAAGTTAATGGGAGAAATGTCTTGTCACATCGTGTGGACGATTAACACTTGGAAAGAGGAATATAAACACTCGTTTTTTTCTGGAGCTATATCTCTTATCAGAACGCGAAAACACCGTGGAACTGCAGGTAAGCACCGCAGCTTTTAAATGTGGACATTGATCATTTACTTTATCGTGACGTGACTATTAAAACATGTTATGAGATATCGCCACTGATATATTTATAAGCAGCATGCAAAAACATCTCTCTGACACTTATAAAAAACCGTTTTATATAGTACTGACAAAAACAAAGTTTAATAATAATAATCGAGTGCTCGTATCGCGTTAAGAATAAATGAGAAAGCAATAGTAATGTTATACAAGTATAGTTTTATTCACTTTTACCTCGCGCCAAAACAATAACAACACAAAAGACACTAAATATGAATAAAAAACAAGTAATAGTTTGATCATGACACCAAATACTGCTGATTTGATCTCATTTTTGACCATCAAAAACAAACAAGGCCGACATGAGAGCCAGGTAATCCCTGTCAGAGATGTAGCACAGAGAGGGCGGTGGTCAGCGGGGCGAGTGAACACTGACGTTCGCTCATGCTTTGGTTCTCATTCGTACCGAATCTCACTAAGCAAGCGTTCAAACAGGCGCTATCTTTACTAATCGACTGTAGATTTAAATATAATAAATATATATTCTTGACTGAACTAATCTTAAAACTACACTTTGTGACCAAGAAACGGTAATATAAAGTAACGGCTTTTCCGTCCATTGAGTTTTTATGAGATTCAAAGCAGCCGAAAGTGTTACCTGTCACCGGAAGAAGTAGTTCTCAAACAAAGAGGCTTTTAAAATAACTCCGTTGTTGTTTTCTAGTTTTCGTTTTTCAAACGTGTGCCGTCGAACTGTTGTATAAAAGCAATATCGCTCTCGGAGTCGTGTGATATAGCTCTATATCATCACGGCTGTGATTGCCTCTGGCCTAATCACAGCCGTGATGATATAGAGCTATATCACACTCCTACTCGAGCGATATTGCTTAAATATATATATATAAATATATATAAGTACAATAAACACAATAAAATGTTTTGATTGTTGTCGTGTAAATTTAACCTAACACCATAAACTCTGCATATCTGCCATAAGGACATTAAGTTGACCTTCAGGTGTTTTTATTGTGAATATGAAAGACTTTTATATGTTCTGTTAATGCCTATAGGCCTCATCCTCAGACGGGTGACCCGGTGAAACCCAGTCGTCTGGGTTCTCTGATCTTAATCCTTCTCTATCTGTCTGCATCTATAAATACACCCACAAACACATCTCTCCATCTGTGATGTTTCTGTGGTACATAATCTCATACGGATCATTTTGCTCAAAGTGATCAAAGTGTGCGTGTGTGTTCTGGAGTCTTTATGAGCCTGTAGCTTAACTATCCAAGCCAAAGCTATTTCAAGTTCCCAGTCTGAAATGGGATGTTCACTGAAAAATAAATAAAGGGGAACATCATTTACATAACTTATGAAACTTATGTGAAAAAGAAAAATGTTTAAAGCCAACACAACATTTATATTTACATCCATGCATTTGTCAGATGCTTTTACAGTACAGTGCATTTCAAGCTATACATTTTATCAGTACGTATGTTACCTGGGATCGAACTTAATACCTGTGCTGCTACAGGAACGCATTTATGCATTTGTCAGGTGCTTTTATCCGTACAGTAAAATGCATTACAAGGTATTTTTCATCAATATCAAGGATGTTCTTTTCAAAAGCTACCATTACTGGTTTGGAAATAATGCGGTGAGGTGATATTAAACTGTAATGTGATCGATAAACCCAGAACAACTTGTGTAGTCATGCAATTACTTTCTACATCTTGCAACATCTGCTGGCAAATAACAGTCAAGGATTCAACAATGCAATTCATAAATGTCATTTGAGAGTCAAAGCATCTCACAAACTCATGGATGATCGGCAAAGTTTCTGCAGCACACTCACGCGCCTGCCTTACACATTCAGGCGGTTATTGTAAGTAGTGCCGATAGCACAGCCTCTGGCTTGCCCTGTTATATTGTAACACTGCAATGGGGTTTGTATCATTAGACAATATTGCTACTGTCCTTCAAGCTTGAGTCAATGTGATAATGGCCAAAGGAAGATGGAGTTTATAATGAACTGTTGACATTCGTAATGCGGCTGGTTTGTTCGGTTGATTATCTGTTAATGCTAGATGCGCACATAGGGTTTCATTGATTGAGATATATTTTAAAGTGTGTGTGCGTTTGTGTGTTTGTGTGTGTCAGTCATAAAACTAGTGAGGCAGCATTAGTGGTAATGAATTACTTTAATGCCATACTTTACAATTTGGGCCGGGTGAGTATATGTTGTGCAGCGAAATGTGCTATACTTTACCACGGTAGATAAATTTCTAAGGCTATCAGTGGGCAGGACAGCTTTGTGTTGTTTACACGTGAGAGCATCAAAATGACAATACAGAGCATCAGATTTCCTAAACATGACAACTTCCTCGCTGAGAGCATAACAGGAAGTGGAGTTGTTTATGGTTGCTAGGCAACATCACATCTTGCTGCATTAAAGGCAAGGAGCGTGATTTTTGAAAAACAATTACGCACCCACTACCAAATCACAATTGTAGCCAATCAGCAGTAAGGGGTGTGTCGACAAACCGACATCGCCTGGGTTGCAGGTCTATCAAGTGAAGGTCCAAATTCCAAATTGGGGGTGTGTTTGTTTAGGTGATTTCAAATGTCAACATTGGCTTTCAGAGATCATGCACCCCGTCTTTAATACACCCTGCATCCCGATTTGCATACTTTCTGTAGTAAGTAGTATTTGAAATTTTAATAAGTATGTTGAAAATTGAAATGAATATGAAGTAGATGCAGATTCATGCACACTGTACGGCTGATATTACCCACAATTCATTGTGAGCAGGAGTTCGGTGGTGCTACGTGGAATCAATAAATCAAATCTGTGATACTTAACACATCAGTCGAGTTTATTTATGTTGCCTTTCCTTGCAGCATGACACATGTAATAAAAAATAGAGTTTGCTGATGCTTGCGATATTTTGTACGAATGAAGAACGAAATCGGCTCATAGTTCAATGATGACTTTAATTTTGTCTCTCAGGGAATTTGAGCCTGTTTCCCATAAGAGAAAATTAACATTTTAATGACTAATCTCACATGTTTTGTATTGTATAATGTGTGTGAATGTTTATGGTAATGAGAAACATCTTAGATTTGATTTTAATGTGTAAATAAGAGTAGCCTGAATTTCACTTTTCAAATTGTTTCACTTTAATTGTTGCTGCGTTAACTTAATTTAGCTGATTTCATGTAATGCTCTTAAAAATAAAATGTTCAATTTAGCCAAAGATTAAAGCATTTTTTTTTTGCTTATTTTTTTTTCCCAAGGTCCACTTACAATCACTTATATAAACATATTTACATTGTGACCAGAAGTATAAACCAAGTCACTCTACAAGCCCGATTTTAAAGGGCCCATATTTTCCTTTTCATGATTTTGGTGTAAGTGTGTGTTAGTACATGTTAGTGATCTGTAAAGCTACAAATCTACAATGATGTGAGTTATTTTCTCCTGAAATCTCTTTTCTTGGACTACAATGAACGTGAGGATTGCAGTCATTGATTTACTTCCGTAAATAGTCGACGTGGACTTGATGCACATTTTCATATAATTCTGCCCGCTTTGTGCTTTGGTACACCTTAAAAAATGCACTGGGGTCTGAAGGGAACGGAAGTGGCTTTGGGAGCTGACCTTCCAAATATGGAGCATAACTTTCCATCACACATTCGGTTCCAAAATGGTTTTACCTATTCTCTTTATGAGTCATGGGTGTGTTATGGACATAACGTGCAATAAACCAATCAGAGTCTCATCTCCCATTCCCTTTAAAGTGGACATATCATGAAAATCTGACTTTTTTCATGTTTAAGTGCTATAATTGGGTCCCCAGTGCTTCTATCAACCTAGACCATGTGAGAAAGATCAACCCAGTAACTTAGTTTTGGTAAACCATTCTCTGCAATCATGTGAAAAAATAGGTCATTGAAATTTGGCTCCCCTTGTGATGTCAAAAGGGGATAATACCGGCCCTTAATCTGCATTATTCAACCACGGCACTGGCATTTAGTGCAGAGATCAGCTCAGATTTGCATTTTAAAGGACACACCCAAAAACGGCACATTTTTGCTCACACCTACAAAGTGGCAATTTTAACATGATATAATACATTATCTATATGGTATTTTGAGCAAAAATTTCACATACGCACTCTTGGGACACCAAAGATTTATTTTAAATGTCTCCGTTAAAAGTCCGCTTCGCTTGCACCATGGTGGATTCGCTTTTCATCATTTATGTTGTTCAACATGTATAGTAATGTGCAGTTATGAAATAAAATATTAAATTAAAACAGTGCTGTTACACTTACAGTGTATTTAGATTAATGATTGTGTAGAGAACCACGGCACAACATTGGTCACTTTCGGCATAAAAGGCACCATAGTGGCACCGCAGTGCAAGGTCAGCATGTGCGCTAACCGCTAAGCCACGCCTCTAAAAAGCTTGGTATTTTAACCATTAAAGCTTGTGTTTTTAAACCTTGACAGAAGTTGTTCAACCACATCAATGAAATCGGTCAATGAAGGATGAAAGATCAACATCACTGAATCGTGACAACCTTCTGTTCTCTCAGACACAGTTTTTATTTTCTAGAATTGTACCTCAATGTGACTTTGCTTGATTTATTGATTGGTTAGAGTACAGCAACTCCAAGATGACACAACTTTTCACAAAATTATATGAACCGGAACACTGATGAAGTACAATGATGATTTTCAGATTTATTCCTTGACAGTATGTTTTATTTTGTTTTTGCATTTTAGTGTACACAGTCTGTGTTTGCATATTCATGCAAGTCAAGCCATTTTAAGTCTGTAATTTGGCATATTTAAATACATGAAACACAATATAATAAATGACAAAAACTGTGACTCATGCCGTTTTGATGAAACTTATTATCTTACATTTGGAATAACGTGCGCCAATGAATTGCAAACAGTACTGGTAGATTTACACATGACTTTGCATTGACTTCTTGGCAAACAGAAACTCTTGAAGCGTGGATGAGATTAGGTCCTGGAGTTGTTGTTCCACCTTACAGTAGCTCTGCAGACCTTCTTGACGTCTGAGGACATGAGAAGTCCTCCTCTAATTGGCTGTCAAGGGATTTCTGGTATTGTTCCAACAGCAGAAAGCCCATCTTCTTAATTGGTTTGTTTGAGTGTTCACCGAACAATGTAGAATCTAATCACATCCTCAAACAACAATCCACCGCGATGCTGGGGAACTGTTGTCTAAAAAAAATGATATTAAGTCAGTCGTGCATGGCTTGCGCTTGGCTCTTAAGTTTTTGTTGAATTTATCTTCATTTGAATAAAATGTCTTTACGCATGGCTTTATGCCCCGGCAGAGACTGCGAGGAAATCAGAAGTGAGGTTAGGTTCTTCTGTATACTTTTTACTCTATTTTAATTCCTAAAACAAACTGCAATCTGATATGTTTGTGTTTTGATATCTGATATTAAACAGCTGGTGTTTACTAGTAAGTGATCATGACGTTTACATTTATGCATTTGGCAGGTGCCAAATATGTGAGCTTACCCACTAGACACAGGACGTCGGATAGACATGCAGATCATGTCTATATTGGGTCCGTCGGTCCATGACCAATTCTGGACATCTATTCGACGTCCAAACTAGGTCCACTATTTGGACGTCCAACCAAGACCCTACTTGGATGTCATATTTACGGGCAACATTTGACGTTTGAACTGGGTAATTTTTGGACGTCATTTGGACGTCTATGAAAGCCCTTTGTCTATATTACATGATTAGGCCTATAAAAATATGTTTATTTACAAATATCAGCCTTATTGTACCAACATGATTAATACATACGAATAGTCTATATTATTTATACAGTACTGTTTTTTCTGCTTTCTTGAATTACATAAAAATTCATCTAAATGTACAATTAAAAATCTGTAATTAAATGTGTAGTTCATTATATTAAAAGTATATGACCATACTAACAATTTAACGTGAAAATATTCTCACATATTTTCATAACATTGAGTGCAAAAGTGTGCCTCATATATGATGTGAAGATATGGCTGAGTGGTTATAGAGACTTGTTTGTAACCCGGAGATCGAAGGTTCGAATCCCACAGCGGGCAGGAAACGATTGAAGTGTTTTGGGGTTGCAGTGTATGGGTGAAGTGCAGAGACAATCATGTCTTTTCGCTTTTTTCATGTCTCTTTTTCTTACACGGAGGTCCTACGGATGTCAACATTTAGACGTGCAGAAGACGTCGGAAAAAAGACGTCGCCTGGCGTTACAAAACAACCCCTTTTATGGACCAGATTCGGACCTCCAAAAATTACACGAAAAAGACTTCATTCCGACGTCACTTTGCTGGCTTTATTTAAAAGTGCGGCGCTTCCAATGAAAACAATTGAAAACGTGGGCCAGCCTAAACGCTTACGTGTGCACGCAACCTTAGTGCATTTGACATGTTTTCTTGTAAATTTGTATTTTTATCAAAATCTTAATGGATTCTGCCAACAAACCGGTATTTCTGAATGACGTGAGGCCAGGATTAAACAGATTTGAAGTATTTGATGAGCGTATAATACATGCCGAGAGCATTTGGTTAATCAAATTTTGTAATGGAGGTGGCATTTAGAGGCTTTTGCATCTAAGCTCCTGATATTGTGCACTTATCAGTATGTGTTTCTTAAATCTAACTAATAACTTTTGCACCGCTAACACAATGCTTTTCCATTTAATGCTTTTAAAATGACTGTAAAAAATATTATCATACCTTCAGTTTAATATGCACAGACGTCAATGAGAAATGTTTGAGTGTTTGTACTTGCAAATGCAAGCCTGTTTTGCTTCACTGCCGACTGCTATGAAACATTTTACTATTTACTCCACTGGCTTTGCATAATAGCGTTAACAAGCAATTTGTACGTAATTTTTCTGATTTACCTAATTGGTTTAGTTTGGAAACTCTTCAATTTTTAATCAGAACTCAAAGCTCTCCGGTTCTCACATCATTACGCAGTCACATTCGCAGTGAAATGTTTCTTTCTTGAAAACTTTAATCTTTGGGAAAATACTCAAAAGGGTTTGTTAAGAGTTTTATTTGTCGGCTTGCCAAAGGTTGCTATAATTTCTTGTCCATATTGCTGCTTATTTTAGGCAAAACAGATCAGATTGGATTTTTTAGAAATGTCTAACCGTATATGACCCTGTCTGTGGAATTCAGACTAAAGTCTTAATCTAATGATGAGATGAGGAGCATCTTAGTTTGAATTCAATTTTGACCTTACTTAGTCAATATTAAACATATCAAGATTATATTTTCACAAAATGTCCTTTACATTATGTAGGGTGATTTATGTATTAAATCACAACAAAAATAACTTTAGTTGAGTTTTCACAGGCACGGTCGTATTTTTTTCTATACAATATGCATCAGATTGTCTGTGATTGTTCTGCTTCATACTGAGACATTCACATACAAAAGGTTTACAATGCATACCTTCATCCTGGGCTATTTTCAACCCAGTGGGTCAAAAAGGGACAAACTGAGCCTTGCATAGCTTCAGATTGGCAACTTAAAGAAAATAGTTGTGTTATGGTATTACACATCGCATGTCAAGTGACCAAAACAATTAATTGGTAACTCCCTGTACTTTGCTTGGTGAAATGTTGTTAAATCTTTGATTTGTCATTTCTCTTTGCCATTTGAAACGTTTCCATATAGTGTAAGACTGGCAAAGGCATCCGAATTAGTGTTTTATTTGAATAAAGAGCTCTGCGTGTTCTGTGATGTTGCTATTGCAGATGCGCACATTGCGGTATTCAGGGGTGCCATGCACCAATTTTTTTAAGGGGGGGCACAATGTTCACAGCTCATAGAAATTTGTGCATACACAGACATTAAAATAATGTCTTTGCCATGGCACTCCCATGTAAAAACCACCAAAATAAATATGTTGACTAACAAATACTTCCATCAATTAATTAAATCAGAATAATGACGTTTTGGCATCATATTTACATTTGAAATGGCATTTTTATATATATTCTGTTTAATTGTGCCATTAATGCATTTGCACAACAACTACGTTATGCTATTAAATGAATGTAATTTTAAATCCATAAAGTATATAAACAATGAAAATGACTTAAGCAGCAGTCACATGGTTGATCTTAATGTTCAATAATTATTTAAAAAAAAAATATATATATATATATATAATTATTAGAAGAATGCATTTTTGCAATAAAATTTTAACCCCATGAACTCTGGGGTTGTACCAAGATATATCTAGAAATCTACTGATATAATGTCGAGACTGTCACATTTTAAACCATACATTTTCTACACAGCAGAGGTTGACTGCACACTACCATACTAGGGTTTGGAAATCTTGTGAGCATTTCTAACAACGTTTTATTCTTCAGATAGCAAAAAAGTCAGCAGCAAGAAGCCCGTGAGCACGCTCAAATGCTGATGACGTCTGCAACTGCGCTGTTGCATCTGCAGCGTCTGCACGTAAAGTAACACGTTCAAAACCCTATCAAAACAGAGAAAATCTCTGAAATGTGACAAGGATGCATCACAGACTTAATAATATTGTGTATTTTAAAAGGATGAAAAGACAAGTAACAGATTAATGGACCCTTCTTTGATTTGTAGGTTGCATGAAAAATCCATTTGGAGAAGGCACATGAATGACGGCGGTATTGCGACTATTGTTTTTTTTATATTGACAGAAGCAATCTGTAATGTATGTAATTACCATAGCGTGTCATTTCAACAAACAAAAACACTGACAGTGTTCATATTGAGAATCTGGCCATTCAAGATGTTGTTTTTATTACTCACATATTAATTACTTGATTGTTTTTGTCATTTTTCTTCAGTGACCTATTTTATCCTGCTGGGATTGAATTTGCTCAATCTTTACATGAGATACTGCCTGCGGTGAATTGCTTCTGAAAATGAATATAAAAATAACCCTGATATTTAAAAATCGGTGACGCACGTAGACGTTTTCTCATTTAACATAATGCACATGATGTTTTGAATTACATTTCATTTCGAATTAAATTTCTTCGAGTGGCCGGACAAATGTGCACCTCAATACTAATTTTCAGAGACGCCTTTTGACTTAGTTTTATTAAAAACTAGTGATCATTTGCGGAAAGCTTATTTTTTTATTTAATTCAATAATGAAATTAATTTGTGTCTACTTTTATTGCTTCTGCGACAACACATGAGTGAAACTACATTAACTCTTCGCAAAAAAAAGATTGTTAAGGTCAAATCTGCATGTTTCTATTTCTAGACCCCCAAACGTTGTTGAGCCCTGTTTTGAATATTTCATAAGCAGCCGGTATGTTGAGATAATAGCCCTGTCAAACATCGGACGGCCATGCAAATCTGCAAGATGTAAACCGAGGAGACAGATTTGATGGAACCCACAATTGCATGCAAACAAAACAGAAAAACAACATCAGCGCCGATTCCCAGAGACCCGGCCACCGGCTTGTGACTGATTTGATTCAATTGGATATGGACTCAATGATGAGAGACCAGAAATCCATGTCTGCTCCACAAGCATTTCCGGTCATTCTCCCAGTTGAGGTTGGTGTCATTCAGACAGTCGTTTCGTCAATGACAGCTTGCTCTTCTCGTTTGTTAAGCCATAAAAAGACCATCGGCGGAATTAGTCCGTGACCTTATGGATTCACTTTCCTGCTAAGTCGGCTTAGCAAAACACATTTAAAAATCCAATCTAACGCTTTCAGAAGTGCATTCTTCGATCCGAATGCATTGATGTTTTAATTTAATCACATTTGCTGTTTTGAACACACTCTGTGAGATTAACATAAATCATAATGAAATACAACTGCATTGTAATGTAAAGTGATATAAGCTCTGGATAACCCGTATAAGGTCTGATTCATAATAAGCAGTTGTGTATGTTCGTGTGGCTCGATAGAGCATTGCATTAGCATCGCAAATGTTATAGGTTTGAAATAAAAATTATAACTTGTTATACACTGGATGTATAAGTGTCTGCCAAATGCATCAATGTAAATCTGTGCCACTTATTAGTAATGATCACAAATGGGAGTTACTGTGTATGGAGAAGTATTGTAATAATTTATTGCTGTGTAAATAAAATATATGTTTTATCCCCATGACATGACAATAAAAGGTCATTTCATGACACACAACCCCAGCACTGGTCCAAAATAAGCATCAGATTTCTACCAAACAAACAATTTACAGACACCGTCTGTGACCCTAAGCTACAGGAGGCATGAAGCCAAACCTCCCGGCTCCATTTAGTGAACCTGACCCAGAAAACTCGAGCTGAACTTGAGATATCATTGCACAAATTAGGATGTGTATAACTACAGATAAAAATAGTGGGAAAAGGCAAAAAAGTATGGTGGCCACATACATTTTTTACATATTGATGCAAGGTACTATCTCTTGCACTATATGCCTCGCCTTGTTTACCGCTACAAGTATACTGCTTATACTGTTTATGATGTTTACAGTTATACTTGAAACCATTACAATATACAATACATGAATTTGGGATGCGATTACACACTGCGATGCGATTACACATTGTAAAAATTCAGTATTTTTGTCGAATCAACATATATTTGAATGTTTCATTAACCTAATAAATTAAGTTAAACAGTTTCAACTTGTTTTTTATGTTATGCAATTTTATCACAAATCAAAACCTAAAATAGGTTGAATTGACTTGCAAAACCAAGTTGTTTTACTGCATGCTGCAGTTTTTTTTCAAGGTAAAAAAGATTTGCTGGTTCAACTTAAAAAGTAAGTTACCTGGTTGCCTTAAAATACGGTGATATGACATTAGTTGACCAGTGGCGGCTCATTACTGCTCATCAGTGTTGGGAGAAACGTATTACAAAATATAATATTACAGTAATATATTAGTTTTTGCTGTAACGCAGTAATATAATGCATTACTAATAAAATTTTGGTCTACTTGTTACAGTCTTGAAATGAGCTGTATTCCTTGAGGCCTAATCCTCCAATAGCACTTTTTGAAAAGTTGTGTCAACCCAGTGCATGCCAGGTTTTTGCTGTGAATCTGAATTCAAAGTGAATTAAAGAATAGAAATGAAAAGAGGTTGCATCTCTTGCCATGTTATTAGTCTATAGGTTGCATTATAGTGGGCTCTAGCTCTATCGTGTTTGGTATGTGTACCATAATTTATCAGACTTTTACCAGATCATTTGTCTATGTTTATGATTCTGACAGTGATTGTTACTGTATTTTGCCATAAGTCTTCACTGTGGCTATTCAAAGCTCGAGGGCCAACACATAACTTCTAGATTTATAAGCAGCACTAAACTACATTTTAACATTTTATAATGCCTAGTCATATTTCTGTTATTTTGATGAAAGTAACTCAAAAGTAACGCAAAAGTAGTGTAACTCATTACAGTTCAGAGACAGTAATATTGTAATGTAACTAATTACTTTCAAATGACAGTAATGTGTAATATATAATGTATTACACTTTGGAAGTAACTTGCCCAACACTGTTGCTCATCCGAGGGGCGCAAATTCAAAATATGTGTTTGGAGTGTCATGTGTGTTACTTGTGTTTTCAAAATATGTTTGTTGCGTCATGTGCATCATGTTTTGATGCTTGCTGCACACGTGTCAAAACCGCTTATGTTAAAAGAGACGCTCACGTTCACAAAATACACGCAAGACACGCCCTTAACAGTAAACTCTGATTAGGCATGAGATTATGCGAGTATCTGGCAAAGACAAGCGTCTCTTTTATCATAAACCCTTTAGACGCGTCTGCAGCAGGCACTTATTTTGACAAGACACAGGATGCACATAGGATCATTTGACGCGCAGAACACATATTTTGAAATTACGAACCACACACCAGCTGGCTATATACATGTTGTGATGAACTTCACATCGAGCGTATTCAAAAAAAGAAGTCACCGACCGTCACTGTAGTTGATTCAAAAATTATAATAATATTTTTAAGTTAAAAAAAATAAGGCAACCTGGTAACTTACTTTTTTAAGTTGAACCAACATTTTTTTTAAGTTAAATGTTTATTTATTTGTTAATGTAAGGCACTGTTTCACACTCCTTATATTGTCAAAAATGTGTTCATATTACTTGCATTTGTGTGATATTACACTTCCTACCTCTTTGATACTTTGGATTCAATTTCCAACAAATCCGTGTAACTTTTGTTCCATCTATTTATAATATCAGCCGATTCTTTCATCTCTCACCCACTTCATTTGACACGCATGCGTTCATATCCCTAAATCCACATTTCAAAGGAAATGAAAGTTCGCCTGAGAAACAAAAGGGGGAAAGTTTTCCCGGAACATGTTTGATTTATACCAGAAACGGGCGTCGTGGTGTCATCTGACTTTCTTCACGTAGTATCTCAAGGTTAATTCCTGTTATTCGTCTATGCCTCCCTTGTCACTGATTGAAGATGTGATGCAGCCTGGGAGACCGGCTTGCCGTTGCCTAGCAACTGCAGCCGAAGCGACAGCCTGTATAAGGATGCATAGAGGCCTCTTTTTTTCCTTCCTAACACTGGCTCTAAGGTACTGTACGAGGACCGCAATGAAAGGGAGTTGAGCGGAGAGAAACTGAATATTTCAAAGTCCACGGGCCAATTAGACTTGTCTGTGCTGTATATAATTATTGTAAAAGCAGCAATGTTTGGCGGCTTAGATCGGTCCTCTCAGGTATAGAGAGCATCGGGCTTTAGGACTCATAATCCCTGCGAGATCGCCGAAGAAACGGCAGCGTTTTCAAAAATAGATGATAAAACATCTAGGTCACAACACAAACTTCTGCAGTCATAGGAATGACATCCACTCGAGCCAGCCTTTTTTAAGGTTAGCCGCCTGTATTTTAACTATAATAAATTGTGCGATGGATAAATGATCACAAAGCACACACAATTATTTCAAGACGGTCTAAAAGGAGATAAAAGACACGCTCTTTATAGCTTCTTTTGCTTCATGACTGGCATTACTCCGACTGGCCTTGAAAGCTCAAGGCTACAACATAAGTACTTTTTCCAGTTGAAGTAGCTTTTAGCAATGCTGTCAACAGTTGTTGAACTGTTCTCAAAACACAACAGACGCTTAAATTGAAAATGACATCATAATAGTTATTGGCCAAAGCATCAGGATCGGAGTTTCCGTTTTGCAGTTCCTGGCATTTGAACAAAATAGCAGAAATAAACAGATCACGATGATGCTCATTAAAGGTCATTTCAAATATATTTAGTAGGACCGATCTGAACATTGGTATGTTCCTAATATAGGTGTGTACAACTGAAAGGCGGATGAAATAGTTTACACCTGGTATCAAGGCGTGTAGTGGATTGGATTACACGTGGACAATGTTAAATACAGGTGTAACGAGTTGCAAAACGTTTAAAGCATGTCCACTTTTGACCACATCCAGAGGTAGTAGAAAACATATTCAACCGCATAGCTTTTGTGGTGTAGACGCTCATGTGATCGAATGTGTTTGAGCAGCCACAAAATACCGCCTACTCTCTGCCCATTGATCTAATGTGTGGCTAAATTGGATTGGTATATATATCACAGTTTGTGTTGCTTGCGTATTGTTGTTATCTGTAATCTGTGCAAGTCCATGCAGTCTTTCAGTATGGTGGATTTATGTATGAACACATTTTGTTTATATATAATGTGGTTTTATGGATCCGCTATTTGAGAATGCTCTTGTTGTACGGCCAGAGGAAATTATTAAGTTTTTGTGAATCGTCGTAACGGCAATATGTTTCCAAACATTATTTGACTTGCGATTTTCAAAGTACATTAGGATATAGAACGTACAAGCAGTACTTCAGATAAAAGTACAGCGGTAATAAAATTAAAACATGCCATTATAGTAATGTTTTGTGCAATCGATCAATGATCCTAAGCCAAGTATTGGATATGGGAAACACCTTCTGGCCATGACTTTCGTTTATCCTTCTCTATACAAACAAATACGGAAAAAAACCAATTCAACTTTACGCTTACAATGGACTAATGCATTGACCATCGCAATTTGTCTGATATTGTCTGGAGACATACATCCATGCCCAGGGCCGTCCCGCGCCATAGCCGGTGAGATGCCTGATGGGGAGCGCGCTGCAACAGTCCTTCAGGTATGTACATTGAATGATGCATTTCAATGTAGTATTGCACATCCTAACCTTACATGTCTGTCGGCTTCATTTGATGATGGCGTGGATGGGACGCTGGGAGACTGCGCTGGTGCTGTGTCGGGGATGGTGGATCGGAATGCGCACGTTTCCCGTGTCAGCGCGGGTGGAGCGCGGCGTATCCATGGGCGATCGCGGGAGACGAGTCCGGGGAGCGATGGTTTCGCAGGGACGTCGGGTGGATCCGGTCCTTCGCCTGCGCATGGGGTGCATGTTGGGTTGGCTGGACCCCGGAGATCTATGACTACCCTAGCAGCGGGTGCTTCACGCGGCCCCGTTGTGACGCAGAATGTAAACAGGAAGCAACTAAATCCAGGGATCGTAAAGAATAGGAAATGGGAGGTGTTTCAGACTGTCAATCATTCGCGAACAGTGTGGGACCCCAAGGCTAAACCAAAGGGCCTTTTAGGTGGTCATTTAAACATTAGAAGCATACTGTCTAAAAGTGAACAAATACAGCATCTGTTAATGGATTCAAACCTGGACTTTTTATGCTTATCTGAAACCTGGCTCAATCAAAATGCTCCTTTAGCAGCCCTGAATATTCCTGGTTATTCCATATACAGGAAAGACAGGGAGGAATCAAAGAAGGGAGGAGGAGTGATGGTTTATATAAAAAGTACACTACAGTGCTTTAAAATCCAGTGGTCAAACTGTAATTCATTAGAATGTTTAGGTCTCAATGTTAGTCTCTCACCACAAATGTCTTTTAACCTTGTTATAATTTATAGGCCTCCCTCTGCGGATAAAAGTTTTTATGAAAATTTTGAGAAGCTGTTAAAAGAAAGCAACCTTGATAAAGAAATTATTATTATGGGGGATTTTAACATTAACTGGGAAGACGGACCCTCTAGAAAAAGGCTCAAACAAATCACTGATAAATTTGATCTAACACAAGTTGTTTGTGGGTCGACACGAATAACAAACACTTCCAAGACACAAATTGATCTTATATTTACCAATAGACCTGAAAGAATTGTAAAATCATTCAATATGTTAACAGGCTTATCGGACCACAATTTAACTCTTATAACTAGAAAGCTTACCAAAAAACGTTTTCATCCTTGTGTTAGAGAAAAGGAAGAAATTACTATAATTCCCAAAAGTAACTATCAAAATTTTATATCTGCAGCTAATCAAATTCAATGGAATGATATTTTATCTTTCGTTGATTATGAAAAAGACAGCCAAATATTTTTAAAAACGCTTGAGAGAACTATTACAGAATTCACACATAAAATTAAGCTCAAACAATACAAAAATACTGTCCCCTGGATAAATTCAGACATTATAAAACTTATGAAAGAACGAGACCAAGCCTTAAAAATAGCAAATAAAAATAAATCAACTCATGCCAGAGGACGTTTTACCATGTTAAGAAATAAAGTAGTTAGATCATTAAGAAAAGCAAAGGCAGACTTCTTTCTTACTTTAATTGAAAAATCAAATGGAAATGCGAAAATAATATGGAACCAGATAAGAAAAATGACAGGAGATCGCCCAAAAGAAAATAACATTTTAGAAATTAAAATAAATAAACAACTAACAAACAATATTGCGGTTGTAGCAGAGGCATTCAATCACTACTTTATTGATTCTGTGGCTAATATAGCAAGCTGTTTTACACCTAAGAACACATATGCTCCTTCAATAGACACAAGTCAAGCAGTTTTTAGTTTAAAAAACATTACAGAATCTGAGGTATTACAGACCATTAAATCACTTAGACTGTCTAGTTGTAAAGATATTTTTGGCATGGATACAGTAATGCTTAAGGAGCTTAGTACAACAGTCACACGTCCCATTACCAAAATTATCAATTTATCAATTTCACAAAATATGTTTCCAAGTATCTGGAAATCAGCTGTTGTTGTTCCCATTTTCAAAGGTGGAGACCCTCATTCCATGTTAAACTATAGACCCATCAGTATACTGCCTACTGTATCTAAGATTGCAGAGAAACTAATAGCAAAACAAATTATTAACCATCTAAATACCACACCCCATGCTCTCAACCCTATGCAATTTGGCTTTAGAGCCAATTATTCCACCGAAACTGCTACTTGCTTCTTTACTGAAAATATCAGATCATTGTTAGATCGAGGTGGGGTGGTTGGAGCAGTGTTCCTGGATCTCAAGAAGGCTTTCGACACTGTTAATCATAAAGTCTTGCTAACAAAATTGTGCCGTTTTAATTTTTCTTCAGATACTATTAAATGGATTGAGTCTTACCTCACTGATCGTTCCCAACAAGTCAGAGTCAAATCATTTATATCGGAGGCTCTCAGTCTATCTAGCGGTGTTCCTCAAGGATCAATTTTAGGACCTTTGTTGTTCTCACTCTATATAGATGACCTACCATCTGTCTGTCCAGATGTTTTTGTGCAGATGTATGCTGATGACACTGTAGTGTATGTTCATGGTAGCAGTATCTCTCAGGTAGCTGAGAAAATCACCAATTCTATGGTTAATATTACAGATTGGTTGAAACAGTCTTGCCTGCAATTGAATACATCAAAAACAGTAGCAATGTTTTTCACCAAGTCTAAGAATAATTTTAGTGTTGAGCCTGATGTTTTTGTGTCAGGGGAAAAGTTACAGATTGTGTCAGAGTACAAATATTTGGGGGTTTTAATTGATTCAAACCTGTCTTTTAAATCACATGTAAAAAAGGTTTGTCGTATGATAAAATTCAACCTCAGTAATTTTAGATATATTCGCCATCAAATGTCCACACAGGCAGCAAAAATGTACATGCACTCCATGATTCTTTCTCACATCTTTTACTGTTTCCCCATTTGGTCACTAGCTAGTGTTACAGTTCTGAAACCACTGCAATCACTTTACAAACGAACTATAAAAATTCTGGATAAGAAACCAAATATTTTTCATTATTGTCCAATACTAGAAAAATATAGACTACTCAGTTGGGAAAACATGGTAAAATTTTCAAATCTATGTCTGGCTTATAAAATTATTCATGGTTTATCTTCCCCTCCCCTCCATCAGTTTATCAACATCCGAACAGCTGATTATAGTAGAACCAGAGGTGCAGTGAGGGGGGATTGTATCATTCCCCTTAGGAAAAGTGTTTTTGGTCAAACAGCTTTTTCTTTTCGAGCTGCTACTGAATGGAACCTTACTCCTATACACATCAGAAACATGAACACGTACACAACATTTAAGATCCAGTTAAAGAACTGGTTACTTAATAACCAGAGCTGTCAACATTAGCTTACTTCACTTTATGACCTTTTCTTGTTGCCCCCTGACGGTTTCTTGCTTGTGTGTGTGTATATGTTCATGTATTTGGCTAATGTTTGTTTGATTGTTGATTGTGTTTTAATGAACATTCTTAGTTTAACAGTATTTTTAGTAAATATACTGAAGTTGTTTTATTGTTTTATTGTTATTTAAATATGTACTTTTATCATTTTTTTGTTTTTTTTTTGTTTTTAGGGTGACTATTACCATCTGTCTAGGGACTACAGGTGAAAAATAGCCATTTGGCTAACCCTGGCATATTGGCTTAAATGTCTATTAATATGCACTGTCCCTGTAATAAATAAATAAATAAAGATGGTAACATGATGATAATGCCGTGCCATTTTTTAAAGTACTGTTTAAGTACAAAACTATATAAAATATGGTGCACAGAACAAGAAACAATAGCATGGTATTACCAACTGATACTGCCACAATGTTTATAAAAGGATAGTGTTATTTTTCTTTCTTTCAAAGGGGTGAATCTTATGAAATCTGAAGAACATGTCCAAGTAACATTTTTTAAGAAATGTATACAAATTATGTCTTCGTTAAGAAAAATTAAGCCCATTTTGGCACATGGTGAGATTATTTTAAAATAATCTCACAGACCAATAGGGGAGTGGGTGCGGCCACTGGACTCCGCCTCTTATCTGAGCCCATTTATCACTGCCTCACCTTCACCGATCAGCTTTATACCTTTTTGTGGACATATATCTGCTATCAATAAACATTATAATCCATTTTCTGAACAGTTCTTTATATTATTTGATATTATTCAGGTTTGAAGATTGTATTTGTCAGAAGTGCAATTATATAAGTATACAACTTGCAATGCACTATAAAAAGTAAAACTATTATTATTTTTTTTTTATTTTTTTTTTACTGTAAGTATATATAATAGTTTAAATATTTTAAGTGTTACCAATTGAAGTAATTCTTTTAAGTATTCAGTAATCTGGATTGAGCTCTACAAACTGAATTTTATAAAATATACTAAACTATAATACATCTAAAGTATGTTTTTAAAACTAAAAAAAAAAAAGTAAGATAAGTGAGGAAATGAAAAATAATGTCAAAATAGAGTAATAGGGAAGGGCAGTGGGTAGTTATTTTTCAATTAGATATTATTCAGAAATACATTAGTATCCCAATTTCCTGTTTTTTTTTTATTTTTCTTGGTTATTTGTGATCTCCTATCGCTATCTATTTTATCTTTTATGTATACAATATATGTTCAGATAAAATGTCTCATTACTGTCTTTTGGTGATTTTGTATGTTTTTATAAGATGTTTTGTTTTAATGGCAACTTTTTAACATTCTGTCAACAGGGTCTGGAGATAAAAAATAGCCTTTTAGCTAAGTCTGGCACATTTATAGAAATGTTTATTCATGTGCACGCCCATGTAAATAGTAAATAAAAAATAAAGGTATATTTCAAGGCCTGATCCCACACCAATGTGATTTTCTATTACCAAGATGGTTTCAAACGTCACTGGTATTGATATGAATGGGGGAGATCACAACGGTCAATATGGCCTCTCTAGTCCCACCTTCCAGTATAAAGAACCAATCGTCCACCATTACGGTACATTCACACAGAGCGTAAGCTTCTCGTTGGGTGGCCATTCGTGCCAGTTCCGCCAGACACGTCCCGAACATGTTTTCGGGTTCGTTCTCCAGAAGTCGCGTTGGTCGACCGCATACGTCATCGAGGTTCTCCTATTTCAGTTAAAATACATTAGAAAATTTACATTTATTTCTTTTAAGACATACAATAATTGTAGTTTCATCCTTACCTTGAAATGTAACGGTTGCTTTTCTGAAATTAAACCCGAAATATTAAACCTTGATGACGTATGCGGTCGACCAACATGACTTTCGGAGAACGAACCCGAAAACATGTTCAGGACGTGTCCGGCGGAACTGGCACGAATGGCCACCCTAGTTTCTTGTTTACTTTAAATGGGTGATGTCATGCATTGCCAAACTGAATTGTGGATCCGTCAACGTCGCGTCACTGCCGTTGCTCACGGCAGAAGTTAAACATTTCTTAACTTTTCAAGCGCTATCACGTGTGTCAGCCAATCAGATCGCCTTATGCAAATAACCTAGTGCGAGTCAGCCAATTACGGTTATGCAAGACCAGAGCATGTGTTTCGGCCACTGTGATTGGCTGTTGGCCACGCTTCAGACAAGCCTTCCATCAAGCGTCAATGCTTTAGCCCCATGTGAATGTACCATTAAAGAATGACATCATCTGGGGGAGGGACTTTGTGCATGCACAGTATCTGAAAACCCAATCTGCATACTATCGACCCTAAATTGTATTTAAAATTAGAATTATAATGTCCCAAATCATAGGATGTATCCACAAAGTTCACATGGTTTACCATTTTAGGTGAAAACACGAAGAGTAGACCCGTGGACACTAAAGCTCATTGCGAGAGGGCGGAGTTTAGTTGCGCATATTAAATACCAATCTGAAGGCGTTGGTGGCGCACTTCCTTAAAAAGCTTTGGCCACACCCACTGCATCTGTCTTTGTATGCGTTAAAACCCTCTTAAAAATGACAATACTAGAGAGAATGTCAGATAAATCACGATTTTGACTTATACAGTAGCAAATCCTAAACAAAAGTAACACTCAGATACACTCAAAACTTTTGCAGTTTTTGTTGTTTACAGAATAACAGAGTCTATACAAACAAAACAACATTTTCATTAATAATTGTACCTCAAACAAAGCCCAAAACTGCTGTCTGGCCAAGTATTTCTCCAGCGCTGTCTGAAATCTTGCTAGCTTCTCATCCAATTCATAGTGAGAGTCCTGTGGGGTTTTACGTTACAGACAGGTGTGAACCCTCTGCTGACTGGAGAGACGCTTTACAGAGCCAAGTCTGAATGTTCTTATTAACTTGTTCAGTCAATCGTAACCCGCGCACACAAAGGATCCTGCTGTCGGCGAGGAAGAGAGTCGAGAAACATCTAATGATACACAAAGAAGAGACACTATCATGATAGATGGAACTGTGCATGCGGTAAACTGTTGCGCGAGGAGAACATTGGGTTCCGACCTCAGTGTGATCAGAGAAATCGAGGACCCGTGCAGCACATGTCATATGACCTCAGTGTGATGTCGCTTTCGGCAAGCATAGTAATAATCTAAACTTGCTTATGTTCAGGGACTTTTGGATAAGAACATGTATTTTGCAAGGTTGTTTGGGGTTAGCTCTTTGTTAGATGGGCAGTAATAATGGCAGCAAGGTTGGAAGTCAAAGATATGAAATATTCCATATTTGAGTTTGAACGGAAAAATTGTTTGTTTATGTCACAGCAAAGCAAAACTTTACAGACACGAAGGCTGTAGATGCCTGTCTCTCCAACCAAATTAAGTTGTAATATTTTGGTCCAGAAGACTGTATACATAATTGGGCTTAGTGGAGAACGGGCCCATCCAAAACATTTTTCATTCTGTGCTTTCTTGTAATCGTTTTAAAGGTGCATGTGTAATTTTTATAAGAATCTCTTGACAGAAATGCAAAATAATATACAAAACTATATTATCAGGGGTATATAAAGACCTTTCATAATGAACCGTTATGTGTTTTTACCTTAGAATGAGACATTTTTATATACATACACCGAGGGTCCCCTTATATGGAAGTCGCCATTTTGTGCCGCCATGTTTTTACAGAAGCCCTTAACGTACAAACTTTTTACTAAGTTGTCTCTGGCGATGACATGTTTGTCTGGTGACGGTTACCGTAGTTTCTCTATGTGTTTCTAAAGCAAGAGGTGAGCAGTGGACTGAGCCATTGGTTGAAATTCACAACCTCGCCACTAGATGGGGTTAAAATTTACACACTGCACCTTTAAGTGATAACGCTATTAATTATGCATCAGGCTGGAAACGCAAGCTTCGTGTGCAAAAGTTTTGCATTTCGCTGCATTCGAAAGTTCAAGTTTGGTGAACTTTGAACTGGGTATTTGTGTCACCGTGGGTCCCTTTACATGAAAGTCGCTGTTTCTACAGTAGCCCTAAACGAACAAACTGTTTTACAGAGAGCATTTTGTCAATACAATGACATGTTTGTCCTGTGGTGGCTACCGTAGCTTCTCTATGCGTTTCGAAAGGGAGGGGTGAGCTGTTGACTGCAAATCTGCTACATTAGTCTCACTTTTAGATGCCGCTTAAATCTACACAGTGGACCTTTAACTAAGCTTAAAACTCTAAAGTAACAGTCCATAACATACAGTAATAAACATAATTTGAAGTAATAACATCTTATTTGTGCTTCTGCAATATGCAAATTTAAACGCATCTAAAAATGCCAAGCAGATTTTGTGTGTGAATGCGTGTGGACATTTCCAACAAATTTATATTTTATTCCAAAATGATTTCCAATTTAGCCACAGTGAGCCCCATTTCTGTTCAATCAGTCTGCAAGCTTCGCACTCCACTGACAACCACTTATGTGCTTTGCAAACATTATTTCTCAGAATGACACCAATGATTTGAAAATCAGTAACAAGGAACAAAGTATATTAACATTAGTTATTTATCACCGCCGAGAATTTCCAACAAGTCAAACATTTTATCTCTGAAGCGTTCACAGATATATTTTTCTGGTTGCACTTGATTTATGTAAACTAATAGAATGGCTCATTTATTGAAGTCCTCAAACATGTAGAGCGGATTTTGAAAACAAGTGGAAAAATATAAATGCAAACTGCGGGATCCCAAATGAATTTTCTTTTTATAAAACTGACAAGTACATTGGGATGGACTCACAATCTATTCAGAGAGTCTCAAGCATTTGATTGGATTTGAAGTTACATTATGATGAACGAGTACGGGTTTTTTATAATAATTTTAATTGTACAAAATAAGACTTTTAAGTTCCCAAAGTTTAGTAGCCAATGCCATTTGCTACTTACTAGCAAATTGTCAAATTGTTTTAATTGTAGAAATCCATTTTGATACACATACTTGCTTAATAGCACTATAAATGTAATGGCCCAATTACAACCTAGAAAAATATTTGTAAAATATTGGTAAACATTTGACACACATATTTGCACTATGAAAATAATGGCTTGATTATAAACCTTAAAGGAATATTCCATTTTCTTAAAAGAAAAATCCAGATAATTTACTCACCACCATGTCATCCAAAATGGTAATGTCTGTCTTTGTTCAGTCGAGAAGAAATTATGTTTTTTGAGGAAATCATTGCAGGATTTTTCTCATTTTAATGGACTTTAATAGAGCCCAACATTTAATACTTAACTCAACACGTAACCGTTTTTTTTCAACGGAGTTCCAAAGGACTCTAAACGGTCCCAAACGAGGCATAAGGGTCTTATCTAGCGAAACGATTGTCATTTTTGACAAGAAAAATAAAAAAATATCCACTTTTAAACTTTTAAAAATTGTTCTTTTAAGAAAATTGAATATTCTTTTAATTCTGTAAGGGGCGGGTTGAGATGCCTTATTTTAAAAACACTGGTAACACTTTACAATAAGGTTCATTAGTTAACATTAGTTAATGTATTAACTAACATGAACAAACCATGAGCAATACATTTGTTATTATTTATTAATCTTTGTTAATGTTAGTTAATAGAAATAAAACTTTTAATTGTTTGTTCAAAGTGAATTAACTAACGTTAACAAAATTTTAATAAAGTATTAGTAATTGTTGAAATTAACATGAACAAAGATTAAAAGTGCAGTTCATTATTACCTCATTTTAAATAGTGTAGTTAACTAATGTTAACTAATGAACCTTATTGTAAAGTGTTACCAAAACACCTTGCACTGACATATCTTAACATATATTTGTAGCATTTTTGTTTCAAGATGTATACAAATAAGGTCTAGTCCTGAATTAAGCTAAACCTTGTCGGGGAAATTAATATGAGCATATATTTTCAACCCATTGTTAAGTTAAATTGGGTTAGATAAACAGAAAGTGTTTATATTTGACCCAGCATAGGTTAAATCACATCCCAATGGGTTGAGTTTGTCTATTTTTGACCCAATGCTAGATTTAAAATAACCCAGCATTTTTAAGAGTGTATAGACATCGTCAAAAGTATCATAATAATGTATTCTGTATATTTTGATAACTTTGTGTTGGGTTATCAAAGTAACGAACCCAACCGTTGGGTTAAATTAACCCCGAAAATGTTTATATTTGACCCAACAATGGGTTGAAATAACACGGGAAAGGTTAAATCACAACCAAACGGGTTGGGTTTGTCTATTTTTGACCCAACTCTAGATTTAAAATAACCCAGCATTTTTAAGAGTGTACAGACATTTAATGTCAAAATGATCATAATAATGTATTCTGTATATTTTGATAACTTTGTGTTCGGTTTTCAAAGTAACGATCCCAACTGTTGGGTTAAATTAACCCACACTGTAAAAAATGTCTGTAGAAATTACAGTATTAATGGGTATGGCAACTAGCTGCCAGTAACTTACTGTAGATTTTACATTTATGTTATTTACTGGCAACATTTTGTTCAAAGTTAAATGAACATGAAACATTTTTTGACTTTATCTTCTACAGTAAGTTACTGGCAACCAGCTGCAAAATTACAGCAATTTTTTTAGAGTGCAGATGTTTATATTTGACCCAACAATGGATTAAAACAACCCAGCATACAGTACATGTAGGTTAAAATACATCCCAGCGTTTGGGTTAAAAATGGACGAACCCAGCAGCTGGGTTGAAATTTAACCCAGAAAATGTTTATATTTGACCCATCAATGGATTAAAGCACGCATTTTGTGTTAAAACAGCCCAGCATGGGTTCAATTACAACCCAGCGGGCTGGGCTTGTCCCGTTTTGACTCACTGCTTGAAAAAGTTGTAATTTTAACAACCTATGGAGCAGTTGCTTAAAAGAGCTGAAAAACAGAAAAAAATAAAGGTGAATTTTACCAAAAATGCCATGGTCACTCTTTTACATATAATGAAAGTGAATGTCAAGCTGAGCTGTCAAGGTCCAAAAATACCACCATTGATCTAAGGCTGATCTGAATGAATGATTCATGAATGGATCTGATGTTCAATGACTGAATGATTCATTCACAGCGGTTATTTGATCACTTGACATGGAGATTATCAGCCTCTGTCATCATTCACTTTTGTTTTACGGAAAGAAGCAGTCAGAACATTTTGAAACAAATTCACTACAAAAATTATGCAGACTAAAAACACAAGAGTAAATTAAAATCAAGTTAATTTTTTAAAGCATTTTTTTACTGGTTTGCATTGTTTCAAATCGGATTTGTAGTAAATACATCGCAATGTCATAGTAATTCGTACACATTTCACATTCATATGTTTAGTACTATTTGCTTTTGCTGTGACATTGTGGTTAGGTGCAGAGTTAGTGGTGTTTTTTTTTAAACATTTTTGTTTTATTATGACAATCGTATGTTTTTTACAATTAAAGTTGGAAGAATTCATTTGAATAGCCGACTCGTGAAATACACACAAATTCCTGTAAGATCAGTAAGACAGTACAGACATAAAGAAATAGATAGTGTAGATAAATAAAATACATTGTATTATTATTATTATTTTTTACAAAATATATACATTAAATATACTTGGAAAATAGTTTATATATATTTAAGATAGCATGCTTATCATTTTTTTTTATTAGATTTAAATTAGCAATACTAACTTTGGAAATAATTGTCTGTAGGTTTGTTACCATAAACAATGATTAAATATTAAGATTTTTGTATTGTATTCACCTCTCGCTCTTACATGAGAGCATTGGCATTCAGTCGAAGGTCTCGCCGTATCTTATCAGGGCTCTGGTGGTCACAGCATTCTTGCTTTTAAAGCATCACTGGCTACGAAAGTCCCCCTCAATGCAACACTTTGTGTGTTTCTTGTTAGCTTGCGTAGGATGTAGCGCTGTTAAAGAGCACAAGATCTTGATAAAATGAAGCCCTGCTCGGTTCTCCGGTTTGTTAGCCGGGTTCCACGCTCCCCTGCTGTGGCTTTGTGTCGCCACAAGCAAAAAACTGCACCCTAACTGCATTTTATTTATGTGAGACCAGAGGGTCTGCAGTCATCCATGCACGTAGCTTTACATCTGTTACCCTCCATGAAACGTTCTTGAAAGATTCTTTGTCTAAATGTATGGTGCCGTGAGGAAATCCTAACATCCATGGTTGGGTATTCACTCTCAATGTCATATATTTTGATATGGTGGAAAGTGACCTCATATTGTTTAAAAGATTTTCTGGCTCGATGATCTGGTGGTTTTGATCTCACATTTATATGAACACTAAAGCCATCTGATTATGTTCTCTATCAAATCTGAGGATGATAACTGTAAAGCTCTAAGTTTTATGAAATATTTTTCAAGACCTTGTCATTTTCGAAAATCCACTCACATACCCAGATTCAGTCTAGTTGGGTTTTATGTGCTACAAACCTTCATATATAACATTTGACTTTTTGCCAGCTGTGAGACTTTACCTCATCATTTGTCATACCTTTATAGCCTTTATTATTATTTACATTTACTTACCTATAACATCAAATGTCTATTATAGTTTGAATATAATTTTAATCAAACCAAAACCAAACAAATCATACAAAATATCTGCCTACATGTGTGGACATTAAAGGTCATCTAATATGAGAAATTCACTTTTATATGTTGCTTGAACATAATTTTGTGTTGCCTGTGTGTACACAATTAACCTGTAATGATAATCCATAAGCCAAAGTCTGCATATTTATGCGGGGGGCGCATTTTTTCAAATACTGTACGCCGCACTTTCGCAGCATAAATTGCAGATTTCCGTGCACAAAATATGCGGGGCTTACATGATTTCATAATCATCGCATTTTCGTAGCAAAAATCACATATATCTAAGCAGAAAGTTGAAAAATTTTGCAATTACTTCACACACAAGCGCAGCCATGTTCCCTGTTGCCATGGGAACGTTATGAAGTGACGTGATTATGTGACATGAACATCATTGAAAAGCTGCAAAAGCTGCAAACAGTTCCCGCAATTTTTGCAAGTTCATGCAATTTCATTGCATAAAATTGCATAAATATCCTGCATATTCCATCGCATTTTTTAAGAAAACGTGCCGCAAGATTAAGGATTTTTGCCCGCAACAATCACAAAAAAAACTATGCGTTTTTCTGGAAGGACTGGAATGATTTTGGTAGACATAACTAACTAGGCAGTGAACTTGTAGTTCCCAGCATGGTTTGCATGGGATGCCATTTGGAGCTATTAATATTGAATAATATTTGTCCAAAATAAATATTAAGTACTTATTGTTTGTTTTTCAGTGTAGTTTGTTCCTAATAGGGTAGGATATGTAATGTCAGTATCTCACAGCTTTATCTTTAATTAAAAAACTTTAGGAGATGAAAACAGGTGCAAATGAAACTATTGTTGACATACATTAAGATCTATAAAATAAATGTGCATAGCATAGGTCATGTAAGTGCCTACTTTTCTATATTGGCTAATTCAAGCAGAGTGTAGGAAGATTTGAGCTTTTGTCTCTAGATGAGATACAACATTATTGGAATATTTTCTCATGAGAAAGAACTGGGAAGCAGTAGACTTTGGCAAGAGCTGACAAGTAATCTCAGAATATGAATGTCATAGTATTGGATAGCAGTATACAATACAACCAGTTGCACAGATGAGACCAGAACTTTTCTAAGAATTAACCTATTTTTTATTATTGTATTTTTATGATTTTTTTCCATTTTCTAATGTAGTGATATTTGTGCATTAAGTGTGGATGAAGTCAAATACATTACATGGTCAGGTTGTGTTTTATATTTTAAAGAGCTTACCATCTGTCTAACAGAGCTTACAAAACTCAAAGTTCATATCTGCATCTGTTTCCTACATATTTTCAATTAACATTGTTTTTTATGTCGCTAATAATGATGTCAGGTTGAGTCCCATATTAAACATTACTTTCAATTGCTGTTTCAGTAACATGACCTGGTCCCATCCAGATTTGATAAGTCTAAACTACAGTATGGCAGTTTTGGAGATCTATAGAGAAATCCATTGCTGTCTGAGTAGTGTTCTGTAATAACGTGGGCTATTTACTGTAGACAATTGGTAAGCATTTGAAGAGATGTCAGGTTGATATCCGGCCTTGGAGGGAGCTTTTCTCATCTGTACAAATCTAACTCACAGCTTTAGATATAAAAACTCAGACATTATTAATCACAGGTTAGAAAGAATTGCCACAGAATTGCCCCCTTGTATGAGAAGTTCCCAACTGTGAGTATATTCTCAGAATAGATGGTGATAATTGCAGGTACATTTTGTGTTCAAAGTCATTATAATTTTCTGCTTTTTCAAATGGGTTAAAATAACCCAGCATTTTGGGTTAAAACAACACAGCATTTTTTTAGAGATCTATCACTCGGCTATATTTAAAGAATTAAGATGCAAAAGCCTCTAACTGTACGTTCACACCGCCGCCAGCGAGAGCATCAAAAAAAGCTCTGGCTGCCCTGCCAATGACGCTATTGAAAAAGTGTATTGGACGCTCTGATGCTTGAATAGTCCCTTTCACACATACAGTCTTTACTGGTAATTTACTGGTAAATTGCAGTTAACAGATCACGTGTGAACAGAACCTTTCCAGTAAATCAGTGCTCCCAATTTACCAGTAAGACAGGTTGTAAGATTACCAGTAATTTACCGGTAAGCGCTATGTGTGAACGAAAATTATAGGATTACCGGCATTTAGAACGGACGACGTCAGACCACGCTGACAGCTTCGGGCCAATCATAGCGTTTTAATACAGATGACGCGTTTACCCCTGCACTGTTTACGGACGTTTCCACACACATGCTGCTTGAAAGTTGAGCACACCTGAAGTTTACGTCCACATTTCTTCACCAAAGTTGTTTAAAACAGCTTACCGCCGAATTGCCGACGTCCTTAACACGCCCTCTGTGAAGCCTAAAGTGCAAACAGTACTGTTGTTAAAAACGCATTTTCGGTTTGACGTCGTCTCATTCAATGTTGTTTGGTCATGAGCAACTTTGCGACTGTTTACCACAGACGTGAAAACAGCAAAATATGGACCGTGGATATGAACGACGTGGATCGTTTACAAATACAACACTGAACTCGCCGCGTGCTACAGGTTCTTCCGCTTTCTCAACGAATTTACCGGTATTTTGATACTGATGTGTGAATGATGTCTTACTGATAAAATAACGGAACGCCACTGCGTGTGAACAGCACATTTTTGTATTTACTGGTAAATTAATTCTGGTAAATTCATGGTAATTTACCAGACTTACTGTGTGAAAGAGGCTAATGCATTCTCTGGAATCCTGTCAAGCGGAGGTTTCAGCCTTACGATTGGTTGCCGCCAAATGTTTCTGCCTTACTATTGATTGCCGCCAAACCGTGTCATAGCTTATTACCATAAAATTCAGCTGATTTCAACTTTCCTCGATGCTCACACCACCCATGACGTGCAGTGCCACTGCTCGGCGGAGCACGCAGCCGGCTTTCATTGAAAATGATTGACTTCCGGCCACTTTGACGAATTTCAGTGGTGTTGTGAACGCACAGTTCATCTGACAAGTTTTCTTGCAAATTAGTATTTTTTTATCCGGCTCTTATGTTTAGTTTAAGTAATTTTACTTTAATGGCAATGATAATTATTCAATCCAATTTTATTTATGTAGCGATTTTCACATTGTTTAATTGTTTCAAAGCAGCTTTACATTAGTAAATGCACGAAAAAACACAGAAAAATCGGTAGACAACATAAGCAGCAGAGTACAGCGGCTAAGATGAAACTGTACTAGCGAGCGTAGTAATAATGGAACATATAGAAGAGGGTGCTAAGTTAAGCCAATGTCAGCTGACTCCCTAGGGGTTGAAAAAACTCCTAGGAGAAAAAAACGACCATGACCACAACAACCAGAGTTGCCGTAGCAACCACAGACAGCTCATTGACATTCACCAGCATGTTTACAGATGTAAGAAAAATTACAGTACTGTAAGGTTATTGTTTGACAGACCATACTTTAGTAAAATGTTGCAGTGCTACTTTATATTTTCAACTGAAGTCTACTTCTAAAAGTTTTGTAACGCCACACTGTAAAACACACTCCCGACAATCACAATCTTAATGCATTCGTGCCCTGAATAAAGATAATTCATATAAGACAGTAACTTTTGAAACAGTCCTCCGGCTGGCTTAGTAACATAGCTTCCACATTTGGCTAGCATGCTATCATTAGCATTACACCACAAAACAATAAAATAATATATTACAAATGGCCTGTAACTATGTCTTACCTTTGCAGTAAAAAGAAAGCCAGCTCGGGGTCTTTTTTCATACCCAGCGCTGACCGGACCTCCCTTCAAGAATCAAATGCCAATCCGATGTTTACTCTTGTCTTTGCCCCGATGCCGGTCACGCTCTATTTTGGCCACACTAGATAAGGATTTTTTTTACTTACGAGGAGTTTCCGTGAGTGTCTGGATTGTGCTGGAGGTTGGTCGCTTCTTTCCGTCTGCAGAGTTCATTTGAAGTTATTGCTACTAAGCGATTACCGCTGTTTACTACGTGTGTATATGGAACGCCCAAGTAGACGAGCATGCGCATGACATCACATTTTGAATTTTCGCGGCAATTCGGACCCGACTCCTCCACACACAATAGAGCCTACGGGTTGATAGAGACAACCGTGGAGGATAGTCAAGGTGTCATTCTTTCTATTACATTATGGTTGGCTCATAAATATACAAATAAAAACTCTATCTTAAAGGTATTGCAGAGGATTTTCTTTTTCCGGGTGGATCATCAAGACTATTGGTCCTTCTAGTTGTCAATCAGGAGTGTTGGGCAATTGCATTTTGTTTTTAAAGTGGAGAAGTCGGTTCTTTTCTTAAATTCGAAAAAATCCTCCGCTACACCTTTAAAGATTTTTTTAATTAATAAGCTACATAATGCCCCTTTAAGGCCAAAAAAAAAAAAACATTTTTGGTCTCTAACATGCTTTCCAAAAGTGCAGCAAGGTTTTTTTTCAGTGTAGGTTTAAATGTATTTTTCATCTGCCATGTATTTATGTGAAATTTATGTTGGCGTATGAAATTGCAACTTGAGCGATGAAGTTTTGAAAGGATGCTTGCTCGTATTACAGCACCATTACCAAGAAAGACATCATCAGAGGTTGTTAAAGTGTGTCTAATAGAAAGTGACGAGGGATAGACCTGCTTAACTTCGACTCAATGATCTCCACCTTATAGCACCTGTCACATTTAATGTATCCGTCTGTGATATAGAGCTTTTTGCCGTGATTGTACATTTATGCATACACTCATTCACACACTTATTCTTTATACATACAATATTATTTTTATTGTTGTGTTGTATTCTGGAAAATATATTTTTTTTAAAAATAGGCTTTCTATTATGTCTTTATGGTGTTTACAGTAAACTACAAATACATGATTATGATTTTCACTTTTGATGTTTTTTCGTATGATTGGTCTTTCAAACCATTTATATCTCTCGGGGTTCTGAGGCCGAAATAAGATGCTTTCAACTTGTCCTGCCTTTTGATGTTCTCTGTCGAAAGCAGACTTCACAGCCCCACTGCCCACTTTTAAATAAGCATTGCCAGCTCTGGACCATTGATGTTCCTGGACCATAATAATTTTTAAAAATTAATAATTTACATATCTTCTAAAAGGAGCAGATGCAAGTTCACAACCGTTTCAGGTTGATTCTGTCTGTGTGTGAGTTGTTTTCTTCTTGGTTATTTTTTCTCTGTCATCTTTGCCCTTTGTTTGCTTTCTCCAGAGTAAAGAGCCATTTTTTGCAAAGTGCTGTCGTTTTACTAAATAAAAGTCAGACAGATGCTGGCAATAAGAATTAAATATTTAAAGGAGTTGTTTTGCAAAAGTAAAAAAAAAACTATTCGCCATGATTTACTAAACCATCAGATTGTAATAAGCATCTTTCTGTGGAGCACAAGTGTATATGTTTTTATAAGTAATGATGTAATTTACATTGTGAAGTACCTTGGTCAACATCTATGTGTTTAAAGGTGCTATATAAATAATAGTTGACCTTAAAAAAGCACAATAAAAGTACAGTAGTCCATCTGTGTGCATCAGCAAAAAATCACCTTCACACGGTTGGTTTAACAAGGTCTCCAATTTTTTTGGATAAGTTATTTTTGGATAAAGCACTATCATATTTTCTCTGCTGATCCCACATGGTTTGAAGCTTTGAGTTATTTTAAGCCCGATTTTTTTCATCTTCAGTCTTTTCAATATGCCCGGCCCTCCCCTCGTGAGACAATTCAAAATATAGCTTTTGTCAAACAGGTGCTTATTTTTGGATCCTGTGTACTCTGCCCTGATTAGAGTTTTCACATTGCATATACAGTACTGAGGAGTACCTGTCAGTCTAATGTTTTGTGTTTTGTTGCATTTTGAGGAGGGCTGGCATTCCCTTTGCAAGTCTATAAAGTAATGATGATATACTCTAGCATGGAAGAATGTGACTGGCCTGCACAAATCCCAGATCTGAACCTCAACGAAAACCTTCGGGATGAATTGGAACATGGAATACAAGCCGGGCCACATCACCTGACATCAGCGGCTGACCTCACTGATGCTCTTTTGTCTGAACCGGGCCAAATCCCCGCAGCAATGTTCCAACATCAAGTGGAAAACCTTCCAGGTCTGAAAGGTAAAATCTGAAATATGATAAGAAATAGTTCATATGCTGCACTATTTGTAGGTCAGTAATTAAATATGTAGATATATGATACTTCTTAAAGCAGATGCTATTACTGGATCACATATGAAACTATTGTCACGAACAGATGGTAAGTATGGAGTTTGGAACGTGTCCTCTACAAATACAAAAAAAAAAAAATGGCTACTGGAACTATAAATCTTACACAGTGCAACTTTACGATTCAATTTCTATTTATTTTTATAGACGAATCCACATCCGAAAGTCTTGAGGCTGCTAATGAAGATTGTGACAAGGTGTGTTTTAGTGGTATTGGCAAGCTGCCATCATAGCATGGGACGGATATAGTGTACTGTGGGAGGTTGCTGCTCTTTCACTGACTGCTTTATATGCAGTATTATTAGCAAATAATATTTTAAGCCAGAGAAAGGGTGACATGTAAGAGCTTAAAAAGGTTGAATTTCAATTGGACTGCTGATTTAGGCCTATACCAGAATCTCACTAGGATATCTTTTGGTGTTTTGGTGTGAAGTTCACGCAAGTGCTTTTACTGTTCAATAAAGCAGGAGGAGAATATATCTAATACTAAGACATTCAGAAATTCACATACATTGTTCAGTAAATTGGTATGCTGATAATATCATTGCAATGGGAAAAATAGTGTTAAATGTAGTAAAATACAAAATATAAACATGAATAATTATTGTATTTATTTAATAAGTTGTTATATACAAAAGGAATATGTTCAGTCAGCTAAACATTGTTGCAAAGGTAATGAATGGCTTTTAATAAAATAGGTCTCTATTGCATTTTTTGGACCATATTTCGCTAAGCCCCACCCTCCTTAGTTGCTATTGTTACGCATGTCAAGCTTTCATGCCTGGCAAGTCTATTACAGCGCATCGATGTGCACCAAGGAGATAATTATTAATTTATAAACTACGTGTCCATTGAATGCCTGAATCTGATTGGCTGATGAACATTCTGAGGTGTGCAATTATATCTGGGAAATGCATGGCGATTGTAGTTCCAGGCAGCTCTCTTGACCGCATTTCAGTTCCGCACCTCGCATAGTTAACTGTAATAACGGACTAACAAAAACAACATGACAGGCGATCTCTATCTCTCGATCTCTCTCTCTCTCTCTCTCTTTCTTCCTCTCTCTGTCTCTGTTGCTCTTGCTCTCTTTCTTATAACTTAATTAATAACTGCATTAGAATGCTATCAATGACTCAAGCCTTCATTGCCAGCTTTAAAATTAAATTTTGAAACAAGCAAAAGAGCCATTGGATGAGACGCGGAAAAAATAGTCCTACTCACAATTGCAATTTTAAATACAAAAACAGGACAAATCCCTTTAAATATGGCATGTTATTGATGTCTTGAGGTGTGGTTACTGTAGTATAAGCGGAATAATTGACTCCGGGCAGTTGAATTATTGAAAAATTCTTTTTCTAATAATTTAACGGCCCGTTGTCAATTATTTCTTATTTGGCAAACAGGTGAAATATCTGAGAGAGCAAGACAAAAGGGACTGCAGTATGCACTACATAATATGAAGAGTTTCGTTGCAAATGGAGATAAATCCATTTTTTTTTCATTTTTGTCAAATAATGTTTATTATTATGTTATAATTTTATTATTTTGTTTTATGGTGCTACTTATCTGTATTTTTTAAGTTATGACGGTTTTAATCAAAACAAACCACCTGCAGTTGAATTGATATTAATTGGAAAGCACAACCAAAAAACGAGATTTCTGAACAATTAAAAAACAGATTTATCTAGTTTTGCAACGAAACTCTTCATATGCAACCAAATAATTTAATCAAAATTAAAGCTAAAGCCTATAGGTCCCAGCGCAAGCAGCAGCCGCCTCATACGTTGGCCGTTCAAATGGGAAACATACAAATTGAGGAACAGCTTTGTTCATGCACAGCAGGGTAATTGAAATTTGTGAAAATAATCGAATAATTACAAATCCGACAATGTGGAATAAACACAAGGCATTAGCCTGACCACTTTGCAATGATAACATTTTCCCGCTTATAGAAATAACCCAGGGAGAGACGCGATCAGATTGGGGTACTCAGCGGTAGGCTGGCTATTAAAAAAATAGTATGTCAGTCAGTCTCCGTCTTGCCTTTAATCATCTTATTTTAAGTTCAAATATATTCATTATGAACAAAGAACCTTTATTTTTTCCAAGGAATCATCTGCTGAGTTAGCTAGCTAGCTAACATTAACATTTTTGTTAATCCGGTCGACATTTAGACATGTCAACATTTGATCCAAGTCTGGCATTTCTCCCCTTGGGTTTTAGGCTTTGGGAATGTAAAAAATTCCACCACACAGTCCAAACTTTAAGGATACCGGGTATCAGATTTGCGCAATCCATACGCACACCGCTTCGGCATGTTTCCCTCACTCAAAAGCTTGACAGACCTCCCGCGTCTAGTTACGGTTGCTAAACCACGATTGGCCTGTGGCGGTTTTCGGGCAAGGTTCAATTAAACCGATCAGAGGCACCATTGACTTTCATAGTATTATTTTTTTCTACAATGGAAGTTAATGGGACCTCTGATCAGTTTGGTTAACAACATTCCTCAAAATATCTTCCTTTGTGTTCGTCAGAACAAAGAAATTTATAGAGGTTTGTAAAACACGATAGTGAATAAATGATGTCAGGGTTTTCATTTTTGGGTAAACTATCCCAACTATCCCCAAAAATCTATCTTACATATCCATCCATATCCATTCTCTGAACCTTGGTCATGGTCTATCCCTTAGGTCACGGGTAGGATACACCCTGAACAGATTACCAGTCCATAGCAGGGCTATACCGTGTATAACCAAGGTCCCTTTAGGAAACTAAATGCGCCACTTGGGTGACACTTGGGGGGCCATATCTCCGGGCAGTTATTTAAGACTAAAGTCCTATGTCTTTGAAAAGGGGAAGACATATAGTTCTTAAATTGAATGCTAAAATCACAATTAAATAACATATTTCCTTCCAACAACTATACATGACATGAACTTTTCTTTCTTAAGCTAAAAATGTGCTAAAAAAATTTACAGAGTCCCCCATTTCATCAGTCTTTATCGATTAATTCTTTTTACTGGAAGATTGCATTACATTTTTATATATGTTCTGTGTGCACAAATGTACACACTTGTGTCCTGGTTGTCCTTCATTTCTTTTGCTCTCTCTTTTCCTCATTCCCTTTCTTTCGATCTTTCTCTCTCTCTCTCTCTTGATGTATCTAGGGATGTAGGATTGCAACGAGAAGCTCCCAGGTGTATGGCAGGCGAGGGAACTCAGAGCAGGCTTTAGATTAGCAGTTGTTGTGGCCTTGACACTGATGATTAATGATCTGAGATGGTCTTTGTTCTCCGATAACACACCTGGATTTGAATAGGGTGCGCTGAGGTGTAGGTGGTGATTCGGGGGCGATATGATGAGAGAAATAATGAACGTCTTCACGAGAATGTATGCACTGGCATCATGCTTGAAAGGCGTTTGATGTTATATTCACAGCCGGAGTCTCGACTGTGGAAATGCATTTTGAGGTGGAGCATATTAGAAGGTCAAAATGTAGATTGATGATGCTTTTATCATGATGAATTCCACTGACACTCATTATATAAGGAATGTGTAAATTGAATATCCATGTACGGGATATCTCGTCAATTAAGAAAAAACATTTCTCTGCCAATGACACTTGGCTGATGTTTTTTTACGGTAATCTGTAATCCGCTATCTAGATGACGCTCTTAACCAATTTATAAAAAAATAATTAATTTTAAACTCTGCGTATGTTTTGATTATCCTTCTGAATCTGATCTCTAACAAAATTTCTTTACAAAAATGCAATTATTTCAGCTTTTTGCTAAAAATTTGGTATTTTTGAAGAAACCTATCCTAAGAGGTTATAAAAAGAAAACAAATGAAGATAGGATGAAACGTTATTTTCCCTTTTTGTTTGTTTGTCTGTTTCAAAGCAGAGGATCTGTTCCTTCATTTGATATATTTGTATGTTAATATATTTGAAGAAGAACATTTTCCTGGAAGGTATTTTTGTGTAACTTGTGAAAATCACAAAAAAATGCTCGCAGGCAACTTTTTTTAAAGGCTGGTGGGGAATGAGTTAACAAGCTTTATGGGAAGGACTTTAATTAGGATCGTAATTCTTGGTTAAGCACAAGAGATTTGTTCACCTGAAACTGATTGGAAAAAGGTTAGTTTGTATGTGTGACAACATGTATGCCTACCATACACTTATTAACCGATTACAAACACATACTGTAATTAAAATATGTACTTTCTGTATTCATGCAAATATTTTTGGTGGTTTAGTCTTTTTACTTTGCTTACATCTATCCAAAAAAAAATTATTATTTAATGCTGGGCAAAGATTAATCGCGAATAATCACGTAACAAAATAAAAGTGAGTTTTTGCATAATATATATATATACACTCACCTAAAGGATTATTAGGAACACCATACTAATACTGTGTTTGACCCCTTTTCACCTTCAGAACTGCCTTAATTCTACGTGGCATTGATTCAACAAGGTGCTGAAAGCATTCTTTAGAAATGTTGGCCCATATTGATAGGATAGCATCTTGCAGTTGATGGAGATTTTTGGGATGCACATCCAGGCCACGAAGCTCCCGTTCCACCACATCCCAAAGATGCTTTATTGGGTTGAGATTTGGTGACTGTGGGGGCCATTTTAGTACAGTGAACTCATTGTCATGTTTAAGAAACCAATTTAAAATGATTCGAGCTTTGTGACATGGTGCATTATCCTGCTGGAAGTAGCCATCAGAGGATGGGTACATGGTGGTCATAAAGGGATGGAAACAATGCTCAGGTAGGCCGTGCATTTAAACGATGCCCAATTGGCACTAAGGGGCCTAAAGTGTGCCAAGAAAACACTTCCCCCACACCATTACACCACCAGCCTGCACAGTGGTAACAAGGCATGATGGATCCATGTTCTCATTCTGTTTACGGCAAATTCTCTACCTGACTCTACTATCTGAATGTCTTAACAGAAATCGAGACTCATCAGACCAGGCAACATTTTTCCAGTCTTCAACTTTCCAATTTTGGAGAGCTTGTGAAATTGTAGCCTCTTTTTCATATTTGTAGTGGAGATGAGTTGTACCCGGCGGGGTCTTCTGCTGTTGTACCCCATCCGCCTCAAGGTTGTGCGTGTTGTGGCTTCACAAATGCTTTGCTGCATACCTCGATTGTACGAGTGGTTATTTCAGTCAAAGTTGATCTTCTATCAGCTTGAATCAGTCGGCCCATTCTCCTCTGACCTCTAGCATCAACAAGACATTTTCGCCCACAGGACTGCCGCATACTGGATGTTTTTCCATTTTCACACCATTCTTTGTAAACGCTAGAAATGGTTGTGCGTGAAAATCCCAGTAACTGAGCAGATTGTGAAATTCTCAGACTGGTGCGTCTGGCACCAAAAACCATGCCATGCTCAAAATTGCTTAAATCACCTTTCTTTCCCATTCTGACATTCAGTTTGGAGTTCAGGAGATTGTCTTGACCAGGACCACACCTCTAAATGCATTTATATATATATATATATATATATATATATATACCCTACCCTAACACACAATACAGCAAGCAGTACGCATTATTTTAACGCTATCTCACGAGAATTCGCACATATTTTACGAGTTGGCTATCACACTTGTAAGTTTTGGTATTTTGCATTGACCGCTGTGATGTTGCGGTTAGGGGTTGAGTTTCATTGTTGTTTTTTCATGAGAATTGTATGATTTTGCACGGTTAACTACGTATGAATTGAAACGAATTAGCCAACTCAAAAAATATGTACGATTTCTCGTGAGATCAGGTTGGTTATATATAATATATAGTCCAGGTATGAGTAACCCACTTCTAGCCATATAAAATATTTGTTACATGTTGTTTTTGCCAACATAACTTGTGAGATGACAATCCATCATAAAAGCAAAGCCAACAGTGTTTACAAGGTGTTTGCTTTCATTTATTTTTTGGGGGGGGTTATGGTTAGACGTCTATTACATTTTCACTGACAGTCTAAATGTAGCCTTTGTTTTACACTAGTTGTTTGGTCTGTGTTTGGACGGCTATAAGACGTCTTTTTTATGCAAAATATGCAACTTCGGTAGGCCACTGTTTGATTTTACAGTAGCTATTGGCTGACAAACACCATCATTTTAAGGGAATATCCGACTCAAAAACTAAAAGAAATAATTATTTAAAGATAAGCCTGTTTTTAGGACCATTAAGATTGTTTAGATTGATTCATTGAAACAAGCTTACACACTCACCCACACTACTTTCCTAAATGCGTGCTATTAAAGCATGTTTCAATTCTTTCATACTCATGAGATGAGAGCCAGCGTGGGCAATAAGATGTCAAATAAGTTATAAGTAATTCCCAGACCTGTTATTGATGCATGTTCTGTTTCTCTGTAAATCCACAAATTAGTTCACATGGGACTTTTGGCAAATTGAAGGATTTGTGCATGAAAGATGTGCTTTAAATGAGGACACCGGCTGGATACGGGGACAGAGATGTTTTGCCTAGCTGTCATCTTGACGTATAAAATATTGAAGTGTTGGGAAAGCGATTGGAAACTAGCAATGTGCGGTTTCGTCTGGGTCAGACAGTTCAAGCATCCCTCAGCTTCACCTGTCTGACAAAGAAATGTTCAACAGCTTTTTAGCCATCAAATTTCTCTTAAAGTAAAATCTGTTCTGAACGTTCTGCAACATAATGATAACCATTTTAGCTACATGTGTTCTTTTCGTAATCCCAGAATGCACTGCAACTAGTCAAGACCGTTTTCCATTATAATTCATTTCAAAAGATTTCATTTGAGTTCCCTTAAGATCCCTTAAACACAATTATTTACTCAATCTTATGAATCTCACACAAAGCCAGAGCTTTCCCTATCCAATCTTTTTTCCTCATTCTAAAAAATTAAGTAAACACGACGTTATCTCAAGAAAATATATGCTTACACACGAAACCATGAAACCGATTCAAATCAATGTAGTATACATGCCAGACCAGTATGTGGCGCTGTATTTCTGCCACAGAGATACACAAAAAAAATGGAGAAGAAGGAGCATGCACATAAACGTTGTTGTTGTCCATAATCATTTGTTGCCCACCATATAGCAAAGCTAATAGATTCACTACCTTCTGCACCATGAACACAAGCATGTAGTCCGCCATTGTTGTTGTTGTTACGTGTCTCATAGCCGTGTCTGACTGCGGTCAAGAGGTGGGGTGATGACATCATTGTATCACCAAATATACGGATTGACTATACACACGAAACCGTGCCATGGTCAGATTTATCCACTTTGGGACCCAATTAAAAAAATTGGAATGCGTAACCAAACTGTGGTTATCTCATTTTGCAACGAAACTCTCACGTACATATTGTCTTGACGCTATGCCCTATAACGTTTGTGCTCCATGTAAGGTGATTAAATACAGGTACAGTAGCTACCCATGTAGACAAAAAAAAATCTATCCAACTGCTTTGTGAACATTTGTGAATGAACACAATGGTTGGGTAAGAGTAGAAAGCACATCATTAGTTGAACTGTTGAAGCGGTTTCAAGTGCCGATTTTATCCTCGCATACAAAGTCCAAACTCAGCATTCAGCAGAAGAATAGAGATAAATTAATAGAGGTCTGCAGTGCAGAGCTGAACTTCGACGAGAGCGCAGCTGAAATTAACCCACCTCACACCAATTCAAAGGGCAGCCATTATCTATGAGATGTGATACTGGACTAAGGCCAGAACCTTGTCTTTGATGGCCAATGATGAGGGCCGGAGAGCGAAATGCCAGATCCGAGGACAACAGGAAACTGGAGAACATATATCATCAAATGTCTTTTTAAAGGTACTCCAACTATTACATTTGATTCCAGCGCATGTAAGCCATATTAAAAGGTATAATTAGAGTTCATTGTTATGCTTATGTTATCCAGGTTCAGCGCAGCAGGAGGAAGTTCACCTTCTGCGGGATAATTGCAATATAGATATAATGTCAAAATTACTTTAATGAGCATCTTATTATCTTTCAATTTAAGACTTTAATTTGAATAATTGAGATGCATACTTGGTGGTATAAATCTCTTGCAGGTAATTTCTTCATTCATGGTATTCGGGAATACCGTGTATAATTTACTTGGGGTTGAGCTAATCGAACTTTTAATCAGTCAAATCGTGTCGTTACGCATTTTATACCGAAGGATATACAATTTTACTTTGTAAGTAAAGAAAGTGAATGTTGGGTCAACTAAAAAAAAATATTTAAATTGGTATCACCTAAAAAATGTTTTTTTTTTTCAACTTAAAATTTAACTTTAAGTTGCCAATCAGTGGCGGCCAGTGACTTATTTTTCAAGGGCGCACGATGCTGAGCTCGTCACAACATGTATGTAGCCTATCATGTGTGTGGCTCGTCATTTAAAAAAATCACAGGCGTGATGTCAAAATACGAGCCTGCTGCAGATGCTTTAAAGGGGTTTATGATAAAAGAGAAGCTCAGATACTCGCTAAATCTTGTGTATAATCAGAGTTTAGTGTGAAGTTATGTCTTGCGAGAATCTTGTGAACGTGAGCGCCATTTTAGCATAAACCCTTGAGATGCATGTGCAGAGGGCATGTATTTTAAAGAGATGCATGATGCACATGGTTCACATGACGCAACAAACACATTTTTTGAATGTGCACCCATCGGAAGAGAAGTCACCGAACTGTCACCGTTGATTGAACTTTGTATTTTTTACAGTGCATGAAGGGCTCAGATGCAAAAGCCACTAAATGCCACCTCCGTCAAAAATGAGATAATGAATGTAACTGAATGCCCTTGACACTCGACACATTAAATACTTTCGCATCAAACCCACTTAATCCCGCAAATTTAAAAAAACTTAAAATTGCTTCTTTGATATATATATATATATATATATAGGGCTGTCAATAGATTCAAATATTTAATCTAGATTAATCGCAAGATTTCATGAGTTAACTCGCGATTAATCGCAAATTAATCGCACATTTTTATCTGTTCTAAATTTACCTAAATGTAACACTTTTCAAGTTTTTATGCTCTAATCAGCATGGATTTGGTTAATATATATGCTATATGCGAAATGTATGTTTACAATAGCCTGTTTACGTTTTCAACAGAACTAGCAGCCATAGTTTTATATTTGATTTTCCCTTTAGAAGACCTTGTTCTTTCTCTATTTCTGTTTGCTGCTGCTGCATCATTTGTGACCTGTGCTGGCAAATTGAGTTGGGATGAGCAAATGTTCAAAAAATTGTTATTTATATTTTAACATTCTCTATTAAAAAACTTCAAAACAATTGTAACAATTGTTGGAATCTGACAAAGTATGACAGAACTACACCTGTTTAAGCAAAGCAAAAACAATATCAATATGTGAAGAGTGTCGTTGCAAAACGAGATTAATCCATTTTGTAACATTTTTGTCAAAACATTTTTATTATTATGTTATCATGTTATTATTTTGTTTTATGGTGCTACTTAGCTGTATTTTTTAAGTTATGAAGGTTTAAATCAAAACAAACCAACTGCAGTTGCATTGAAATTAATTGGAATGCACAACCAAAAAAACAAGATTTCTGAACAATTAAAAAAAAACGGTGGTTATCTCATTTTGCAACGAAACTCTTCATATGTTACATATATGTTTTCTTTTATTGTTTAATTTTGATATTGAGACAGACTGCTTTAAGATACTGTATAGGCTAATGGAAGGGTTAATATAATGATACACAACAGATACTTTTCCTTAACAGTTAACCAAACATTCACTTCAGATATAACAGATTATAGGTCATACCTGCGTGAATTCTTGTCAAAACAGATATTTTTAAAACTGTAATTTTATGTAGTTGTCTATATCGGGGTCGCACACTCGCGTGTTTGTGTGCATGAGCTTCAGACGTCTGCGTCAGACATCGCTTTTGAGCCTTGTCACTCTTAATAACTCTTTTAACATCAATCAGGTCCAGAACTTTATCTCTCTTAATAATTATTTTAACATAAAGCAAGTCCTACAGTCTATTTTCTATAATTTCTTAATGCAATAAGAGCAAGTGAATGAAGACGCATCTTTGCTTTAGATTATGGATTTGGGACAGTACACTTCTTAGGAAATGTACAGATAAAGATCATTTTAGATGTTTAATGACCATTTACAGCATTGGATTCGCTAGACGAGAGCTTAATGTTCTTATTTTTATGAAAACCTCTGACTCATCTAGACAGCGCGGGTCACTTGCTGCATCTCAATTCATCCAGCTGTGGGATCTCACATGTTTACTCTTTTCCCCCCATTGACGAGTTATCTCATCAATCCGCAATACCGCTATTATTCACCAGGTGCGCACTTCCCCAACTTATAAAATGCAGGCGGGGAAAGAGTTAAACATAGGCAAAGTGTCAAAAAAGCAGTGGGACATGTTATGGAGTATTTCTGTGTCGAATGCACTTTGCCAGGGTTCGTACAAGTTTTTTTCGAACATGGGTACATGGTAACGTACCATGGATAGACATTACGTATCATATGTTTTTATGGGCACTTCCCCTGGAAAAGAATGCCCACACATCAATCAGCGTGAGAGCAAAACTATGAGGATGCTAGAAGTCACAGGCATCACTTGTTTTATATTAAAACTCAACAATGGCATAAAAGAAGAAGTGTGTTTTTGGATGTAAGGAGAATTAAGCCTTGTTCAGCTTTCCAAGTAAGCCAGCCTTAGGCTGTTTTTGTTTAACACTGAATTTTGTTAAAACGTCCCAACCGGGTCATGAGTTGCAGGCGGTAAGTAAAACTGCTTCTGTGTTATGTTGGAAATCAGAAAGCGTAAGTTCATATAATGTTAATGATATGAACATGTAGTGAATCGTAAGTTATCCATCCCCAGTTCATGTCTCACTCCTCCCCGTGGCACGCCCCAAGGTGGTCTTGTTTTTTGGGCAAAATTCGCTAGAGCTGTTCGATCATGATCTGTCTTCAGAATAGGGTGGCCATTCGTGCCAGTTCTGGATTTCGGGTGTGTTTTCCGGAAGTCGCGTTGCTCGACCGCATACGTCATCGAGGTTCTCACATTTTAGATAAAATACATTAGAAAATCAAGATTTATTTCTTTTAAGACATACAATCATTGTAGTTTCATTCTTACCTTGAAATGTAACGGTTGCTTTTCTGAAATTGAAACATATCTGCATTATATTTTATTTAAAAATAGTTGCTTAAAAATATGCCTGTTTGAGGACAAATATGAAAAGTAAACTTTTATGCAAAATATAATCTCTTATTTTGTAGTGACCTGGAGGTGCTTTTGCGAGGTACTGACTAAGAATATAATTATTCGCATCGGGTGTGCAAATTCTCAAAAAAATAATCCAACAGTAATTATATCAAATTATTACAATTATCATCAGAATTAGACAAATATTAATCATAGCCAAATTATACATAAATTACCGACTGATTACCATCAGAATTAGCATTCTTATTAGAAAATCCACCCCCATAAGTTCATTAAATATGGCTCTCTTGAAGATTTAGCAAGAGAGTTTGTTCACATGAAAGAATATCGCCTTCAGACAAGTAGCTACCCACGGGGCCAACTAGCAAGCAGAGAACGGTGTGTGTGTGTGTGTGTGTGTAGTGGACCAAAACAACTAAATGACTTGTGTTTCTGCCAGGGCACATCAAAAGTGTGCGCATTAACTCCAAATTGGACAGTTCAAACAGGTTCCAAACTTCCTTTTCTCTTTTGTCTTCATTCAATTTTGCGGGGCCAAAAGTAATGTGCCACGCCGAGGCGGAGGGGTGCCTACGGAAACATCTGTTCAGTTAAAGATATGGATGGCTAAAGTATGGTCTCATAATGGTGATGTGCTTTAGCTATAACGAGAGAGCAGCGCACAAAACAAATGTGGCCAGAGAGATCACAACGTTGTTGAAATTGGCTCAGTGGACAAGATTTATTAAAGAAGTGCTAAAGGCACAATGCTGAGATGTTCTTAACAAGAACCACTAGCGCACAACGCAACACGGATGATGTAAATATGCTAATGAACTAATTAAGATGCATATTTCTGGTGTATATATGCACCATGCAGATGAGATCAGCTCGTATTAATTAAGTGTCTTCTATTTTTAGAGAAAATACAAAGAGAACATCCTCTATATGGCATTTTATTTATTGTAGGTTTATTTATTTATTGTACATTAGTGGTCGTAATATGTTGCATTACAGTCAAAAAATAGCTCATTGACTGAACATGATTCAATTATGGATTGTGGTTCCACGTGATTGGCCCACATTTTCTCAACATGAATTTAAAGGATGACTCCACTTTCATAAAAAAACCCGATCATTTACTTGCCCCCATGTCATCCAAGATGTTTATGTCTTTCTTTCTTCAGTCAAAAAGAAATAAAAAAATTTTGAGGAAAACATTCCAGGATTTCTCTCCATATAGTGGACGCTAGTGGACCTAAACAGCTTCAAAAGGGCTTTAAATGTTCCCAACCGAGGCATAAGGGTCTTATCTAGCAAAATGATTCAGTGCAAAAAATGACTTTTTTACTTAGTATTTTTGTCTTGTTTTCAGAAGAAACATCTAAAATTTCTTAAATTAAGATGTTTTTTCTTGATGAGCAAAATGACCTAAGAAAATAAGTCTAGTTTTTAAACAAAAAATATACAATTTAAGTGAATGTGTGTTTAAAACAAGCAAAAAAATCTGCCAATGGGGTGAGAAAAATTTTCTTGAATTAAGTGTCTAAGAAAAAAAGTAAACTTATTTCAAGATTTTTGATTTTCTCACCCCATTGGCTTGTTTTAAGCACAAATTCATTATATTTTTTGTCTAAAAACGACACTTATTTTCTTAGGTCATTTTGCTCATCAAAAAAATACATCTTGATTTAAGAATTTTTAGATATTTCTACTGAAAACAAGACAAAAATTACTAAGTAAGAAAGTCATTTTTTGCACTGTTGTCATTTTCGTAAAAAAAAATACTTTTAAAACACAACTTCTTGTTTCGCTAGATAAGACTCTTATTCCTTGGTTGGGATTGTTTAGAGACCCTTGAAGGTGCATTAAAACTGCATTTTTAACTATTTCCCTGCCATTGACGAATTATCTCGTCAATTAAGAGAAAATGACAATGACGCTTCGCTGACAAGTTTTTACAGTAATCTATAATTCCGCTATTATCCACTAGGTGGCACTCTTTCAAAACTTATAAAAACTGAAGAATCCACTGATTCAAAACCAGTAAAAACTGTGTACACTGCAAAAAATGATTTTCAAGAAAATGTGTTCTTAGTATTTTTGTCTTGTTTTCAGTAAAAATATGTTAAAATTCTTAAATTAAGATGCTTTTTCTTGATGAGCAAAGCGACCCAGTTTTTAGACCCAAAATATCAAATTCAAGTGATTTTGTGCATAGAACAAGCAAAAAAATCTGCCAATGGGGTAAGCAAATTTTTCTTGAATTTAGTGTTTAAGAAAAATTTAGATTTTTTTTTGCTTACCCCATTGGCAGATTTTTTTGCTTGTTTTATGCACAAAATCACTTAAATTTAATATTTTTGGTCTTAAAACTAAACTTATTTTCTTGGGCCGCTTTGCTCTTAATGAATTCTAGCCATATTTGAGAGGCGATAAAAAGAGATAGGATGAAACATGTTATTTTTTAAGCTTTTGATATATTGTATGTTTATATATTTATAGAAGACATTTTTCTGAAAGGCATTAAACAAAAAATACTGGCGCTGGCTGGCAAATACAAAAAACACTGGTGGGGAAAGAGTTAACTACATTCAAACCGTAAACTGTTAAGGTCCACTAAATAAATTTGGAATGGTTTCCTCAAAAAACATGTATATTCTTCTTGACAGAACAAAGAAAGATATCAACATCTTGGATGACATGGGGGTGAGTAAACTAGCAGAATTTTTTATGAAAGTTGAGTAATCTTTTAACATGTAAGCTCTTATCAATTACGTCATGTTGATAGAACATGACTGAAACACATTTACCTAATATGAAAAAACAAATACTTCATGTAGACACAACATGACTGAATCATGTAAACCAGGGGTAGGCAACGTTGGTCCTGAAGTGCCGATGTCCTGCGGATTTTAGCTCCAACCCTGATAAAACCTTGCCTACCTGTAGTTTTCAGGTGACTCTTTAGACCTTGATTAGCTATTTCAGGTGTGCTTGATTAGAGCTGGAGCTAAACTCTGCAGGACACCTGCACTTCAGGACCGACGTTGCCTACCCCTGATGTAATCTGAAAAACTGAAGACTGAAATGTGTTGGCTTGTGATGTCACAGTTGATTCTGTGAATGTTGCTAGCATAAACAATTCATTGAAAATCTGTTTTGTGTTTGTGATTTTCAGTTGAAACAAAGTGTCTCCTAATTGACGTCAATTTTATCACGCAATTCGCTTTAATATGGTGCATGACAGATCACTGTAGCTGTCCAATTTGTTGAAACACTGAATATATCTTGGAGATGATTCTAGGTGATAATCATATCATAGGAAATCTGAGACTTTTTCTCCAGTGTATAAAACTGAAACTGTGAAGGACTTGGTGACAGTGCAGGTCACATATTATAAGACAAAACACAATTAGAAATTCCAATAAAAAGTGCAGTACACTGAGCCTATATGATTGGTCTGTTATAATGATTAAAGTGTGTTGTTGCAGAGAGGAATTATGGGTAGCTGCGTGCGGGTCTGCCAGTTTTATTGGTTCACCGTGATTCATTCTTCTTTGGGGTAGCAGCTGTTGCTGATGATACCGCCATGCCTCGGGGAAAGAACGATTTGTGGCCCGGGTAAAGAAAGGACAGCAGTCATCGTCTCAATGGACGATTGGCCAGACTCTTCAGTTCTCTAACAGATGTCAAGTTCTTTCTTTGGCTTTAATCTGGACTGGTTGGCATTAAAAGTGTCATATTGTGAGATTCCTCACTTATTTCAATACAATCCTTTAATTACTTACAGTGGTAAGAAAAAGTATGTGAACCCCTTGGAATTAACTAACTTTATGATTTGCCATAAAATGTGGTTTGATCCTCATCTAGGTCACAACAATAGACAAACACAATGTGCATAAGCTGACAACACACAAATAATTCTAGTTTCTAGTGTTTTTTTTTTTAAAGACACAAGTGCTGGAGGAAAAAGTAAGTGAACCCATAGACTAATTGCTTTAATGAAAGTGTCAGAAGCTGGCAAACTGGAGTCCAATTAATAAAATGAGTTTAAAGGTGTGGTTTAGTGCAAGTTTGAATGATTAAAAGACATTCAAGCATTTTAAGGTTGCTGTCCTCAAGAAGCATTAGCTCTAATGAACCATGCCTCTCTAAAGATATCCGATCAAGAGTTGTTATACTCCATAAGGCTAAAAAGGGATACAAAACAATCCCAAAATGTTTAGACATCAATCAGTCGACAGTTAGACAAATTGTCTATAAATGGAGACCATTTAATACTGTAGCTACCCTTCCTAGAAGTGGGTGCACATCCAAGATGACTTTTAAGGCACAAAGCAGAATACACAATGAATTAAACTATGTACCCAATTTATAAAACAAAATTATGCAAAAACGAGTTTTATCAATTTAAACTCTTTGTGTGTTTTGATCGTTGTTCTGACTCTAATCTCTAACATAATTACTTTACAAAAATGCAATTATTTAATCTTTTTGCTAAAAAACACACATATTTATGAAGTAGAACAAAAAACTTTTCCCCTGTTTTTTTCTTCTTCTTGAAAACAGAGTATCTGTACTTTCATTTGATATATTTGTATGTTTATACACTGTAAAACCTTAAAGAACAGTTAACTTAACTCAAACCATTTAAGTAAACTGATTGCATTAGACCATTTAAGTTTTAAAACACATAAATTTAAGTACTGTGAACTTGAGTCATGTGCAATTATGCACTTATATTTAAGTAGTGTGAACTTAAATTTAAGTTTATAACTGCATACAGTTTGGCTCTATTTGTTTAAGTTCACAGTACTCAAATGTATGTGTTTTAAAACTAATGCAACCGGTGTACTTAAATGGTTTGAGTTGAGTTAACTTTTAGGCTTTACATGTATATTTGTAGAAGAAAATTATCCTGGAAGGCATTGTGTGAAACTTTTGTGAAAATCACAAAAAAATGCTTTTTTAAAAAGGCTGTCGGGGAATGAGCAGAACACCACTGAGGAAGCCACTGCTCTCCCGAAAAAATGTTGCCAGAAGATGAGCCTGAAGTTTGCAAAAGAGCATCTTGGCAAACCCCAGTGCTACTGGGAAAATATTTTATGGACTGATAAAACAAAAGTTGAATTGCAATACTATAGTGCAATAAGGGCACAGCTTACCCAAAGTAAGCATCATCCCAACTTTAAAGTGTGGTGGAGGTAACATCATGATTTGGGCATGCTTTGCTGCCTCAGGGCCTGGACCACTTGCCATCATCGTGGGGAAAATTAATTCCCAAGCTTAACAAAGTATCCTACAGGATAATGTCAGGGTTGCTGTCCATCAGTTCCTGTCCAATCTCAGTAGAAGTTGGTTGAAGCAGCAGGACAATGACCTTAAGCATTGAAGTAAATCCACCAAAGACTGGCTTAAGAAAAACAAAATGCGATTCATGCAACGTGATTTCCTAATGTTTGTGCATGTGATATTACTAGTATTTGCGGAATTATTTAACAACGAAAAAGAGCATGTCTTAAATCATTTTGCGCTTAAAATGGCTGCAATTGTTGCTAATAAGAGAAGGCATCACAGAGATCAGAGAGCGTGTGGATTTTTTTTAACACATAACAGTTTATTTAGAATGATAGAGAAACATATTATTTTTAAAACTATTGTTTGCCAAGTCATGTTATTTTTATTTGCTGGAGTCACTTGGAGAAGTCACACAATACTAAGGGCTCTATCTTACACCTGGCGCAATGCAGCGCAATGCAGCGCAATGCAGCGCAATGCAGCGCAATGCGCGACGCAAGTGTCTTTTGCTAGTGTCCACCCTGCGCAATTATAATTTTCCCGTTTAGCGCCGCGTTGTTTAAATAGCAAATGCATTTGCGCCCCCTTTTGCGCCCATGGGCGTTCTGTCTGAAAACGAGGTGTGTTCAGGCGCATTGTTGGCGCGTTGCTATTTTGAGGCAACTAAAATAGATAGGCGCAATATGTTTTTTTGTTATTTAAAGAGCGCATTAGTAATATGCGCCTAAACGGGACGACAACGCGGGTTTGCTAAACACATACATGAATGCGCAGCAGCACAAAACGCTTTTAAATATGAAAGATTAAAGGATTGAATGTAAAGATTATTATTGAGTCTCTTGAACATAAATGAGGACTAACTATGAGACGTTAGAAGGCACAAAGAGCTGCTTCACCTGCAGCCTGGTAAGTAAATAAATGCTTTGCTTTAAACAAATGCATCTGTTTCTAAATGTTTTTTTTTAAATGCTACCTCACGGATTTATTGTATATGATGACTCTGAACCTGTGGATATGGTGAGATGAGAAACATTTTTAAGTAATGCTTAAAAAACCTGACGCTGTCCAAGTGCTGAACCTTGCGTCGTTTGTAAATTCTTTATTTGTAACAAACAGGAGATAAAGTATTTTCAGAGTACAAACCTTTTCTTACATACTTGTAAATTATTTTTTGATGATATTGGATAGCCATACATTTAAAGCAATTAAAAGCCTGCTTCTTTACTCCCATGACTAAAAGAAAACGGGTTTTAAAGGTTTTAATGAAAAAATAACAATTTCAATACAAGTGAAAAACAACACAATTATTTAACATTAATCTTAAACTGGGGATCTTCTTCCTCCGCTTAGTTTTTCAGTTTACAAAGTCCGTCATCTAAATAGGGATTAGACATAGCGCCAGCGCAACTGGCTTTTAAAGGGGATGAGAGTTGAGATTAGTTTATTGCACGTTACGCCCAAAATACTCCCATTAATCATTAAAAAATAGGACCAACCCTTTTCGACCGTGTGCTCGGCGCACAAACCATTTTTCCTGTCATTAAATTAGCAAAAGTGGATTCGGACATGCCAATTTAGACGTTGCGCTGTGCGCTTTAGACAACGCGCTTAGATTGTTAAAATAGGACCCTAAGTGTTTCCAAACTTTTTGTAAACCCCAAATGATTTGACTGGCCAATCAAAATCAAGCATTCCAACAGGCCGTGTATTAATAATAAATAAAGTTAGTCTGGGTGACATAATGAACATGCTGTATTCAGTATTCATCATTGATTTCTCATTGCATATATTCTCCAACCACATCTAGAGTTGTCGAGTTGAGTATGATTTTGTTTATTTGATGATGTGTAACAGGTCACCTCAACCTGAGATTCAGCAAACTTCCTCAGCAAGCAGAAATTTCTTTATACACTGGGGGATTAAGTTTCCACAGATAGTATCATTCTTCCGAGGGTCAAACATCCATGCGCTCTCGTATCATTCCTGCAGGTGCAATGATGGCTCTGTGGTGAAAGTGCTTTTCAGTGTCTACAGTATGTGAGAGATAAAGAGCGTAATGCTGTATGAAGCCAAACAAACGTCCGTCTAGAATAACCCATCTGTGCGAAAAATAAAGAAATTGCAAAGACTAAGCAAGTTTAGGGCTAACTTTTTCCTGTAGTAAAGAATTCCTGTCTTCTGCGAATAAAAAACAACTTGTGTCTGGTTTTACTTTCTGTGCTTAGGCTAGATTTATTTTGTGAGTGTATAGTCTTACTCTTCTTTTCATTTCGGCTCAAGGAGTGGTGCAGTGTTTTGTGTGTGTGTGGAAAGATAGAGAAATTGCAGCTCTTTATGAAGGTGTCTGAAATCTTTCGGTCCCCGGTCAATACATTCTCACTCCAGTGGTCTTTAAATATTACAGCATGGTCGTGTGTTATACAGGATATCCATTGTTATAATTACCATACGTACCATTATTACTATATTTACACATGCACATACAGTATTACACCATGTGCTATCCAGACAAAAAATTATACGATTGCAGCGACAAGCGATTTGTCTTTTCATGCCAGATGCAAAAGTGCTTACATTTAAATGTGTTAATATCTAAAATATAATTGGATTAAACGAAAAAGTACATTCCAAGGTTTTCTCATTGAAGCGATGTGGTTACTGGCAGTTTTAGCTCTGCGGGGAGGGAACACTAATCTCATCTCATCCATGCAATCTGCTAACAAAGTGCAATTCTTCACATGCTTTCCTCCAACCACACCGTGTGACAATCGACCAATCATTTTTAGTGATGTGTTCCGGACACCTTCCGGCCACCATGTTCACATGCTTTTACAAGCGTCGCACATGCCTTCCTTTTAGTCCCCGTGCACAATCAATTGTTCTCGATTAGCGGGCGCTGAAGTGGATAATGAATTAAATTGAATTGGATTCTGCATATCTTGTTGACTCTAGACGAGTATTCGGTCTCAGACTGAAATGATTAAGAAGGCCACTTAGCGAAAGGAGAGAGGATCTTCCCCAAATCCTGGGAAAGTTGTCACGGGAAAGCTTCTTATTAGTAATTCTTCCACCGAGATGAATATCGCCTTGAAGATTGTGGTGAATTTAAAGAGCTGGCTGCTTCTGCACTGTAGCGGCATATGGTTAAAGCTCGCTTGAGTAAACTCACCCAGTCTTGTCTCTCGAGAACAGTCGTTGCAGTCTGTCTCGCCGTTGGGCGTCAGGGATATGAAAGAGGGAATAACTGGGTGATCTGGTAAATCATCATTGGGGGAAAAGATTAACCCATAAAACCAACTGTGTATTTCTATCTTGGAGGTGGACGGTATAATTAAAGTCTCTTATGTGTTATTTTAATTACAAGTGGTCGTACACATGATATGCATGCTGTATAAAATTATTTCACCTTTAATTGCACCTCCACTGAACAAATGCAAATATTATTATGAGTAGATTACATACAGCATCAATGGAAAAATATGAATACACACAAATTTGCGCCGGTTGGAGCAAATTCGGTGAAGCGATTGCTCAGAATGCAAGATATTGCCCTTAATCTCGTCTTCTGCGCTATTTTTTTACTTCAACCAGGAAATTTGCATGACGTGCTAAACAATCTGCGAAGAACCAATGCTATCTCATGGCAATTTGTGCGTAATTTATGATTTAGCTAATTTGTATTAATTTGTACAACCACATGTGTACATTTTTGCCTTGACACCAGTGACGTTGGGGATAGGGGTGGGCTTTCATTATTGTTTGTTTGTTTTTTTGTTTTTTGATAATCGTATGTTTTTGCACGATTAACTTCGTACGAAATCAGATGAATTAACTATCTCTTAAAATATGTACAATTTCTCGTTAGATCGGGCTGGAAACCTATTGACAATTTGCACCTTGAAATTTGTGACATAACTTCTTATAAGTTTGGAGGAAAATAAGCAAAGGAAGATGGACAAAGATTGTTGTCATTGTTCTTTACGCACATCATCAATGACAACAACTCTGTCCATCTTACTCTCACACTTTTTTTGCCGTGCAAGTGATGCAAAAAACAAGTAATCCCGGGAGTAATCCAGAGCAAGTAACGCAATGCAAATATTTGCACACACCATATATAAAATAAATAAATTATATGAATTAGTATTAAATATTTTGTTGTTTACTGCTTTTGTTCATGCTGTTATTGTAGTTTTTTTTATCTGTGTAATCACTGATGCGTTTTCTAAACATTATAAACATTTCTTGTTTAGGGCAATGCGTGTCTGGTTGACAAGCTAAGTTTAAAAGAACAGAGAAATCGAATGTTAGTACCTGTTAACATGTTTTTATATCAAAATATATGCTACTCAATGATCCTGCTAATAAGCAATTATACTGTAGCTGACTGAACTTATGTTTCCATAACTAAATCAAATATTATAAGTCATTTATTTACAATGTTTCATTTAAATTTTTTTAATCAAAGTTTGGAAAACTCAGAAAAGCAAAACACGTCACACAACACGTAAATATAATGATTTGATAAAAAAAAATTTATGTATTACATAATGTTTTATTAAGCAAATTAAATATTTTATATGGAACCCTAATAGACGCAAAAACTAAAGGTAAAATTTGTCATAAATTAAAGATTTTAAAGTCGTCTTGTATCAGTGCAAAAACCTGCTGTGCATTATGTAACACTATGGGGCGGTTTCCCGGACCCGGAGTAGCTTAATCCCGGACGAGGCCTTAGTTTAATTAGGCAATATAAAAAGTTTTAACAAACATGACTTAATAAAAACATTACCTGTGTGCATTTTGAGGTAAAACAAAGGGCCCTGATGTATTATAAGATATGTAATTGCAAGTTGTTTTCAGTTTTGAGAGCTCTTAAACATGTTTAAGTATAGGACTAGTCTAATACCTGTTCGGGAAACCGCCCCTATGAGTTTAAAGACTCAAAACTGTGATACATTATAAATGTAATTGGATGAGCCCGTTCTAAAATAGCCAGTTTATAAACACAGACTGGCACATCAGTTAAATTCTGTATTAATGCATAAAATTGCAATGTGGCTTGGCAGCTAAATGCATCAAAATGAAATCGGTCCCATTATAATCAACAAAGCTGTCCACAGTAAACGTCCCTGCGTTCTGATTGGTTTAGAATGGTTTTAAATCACACTAGAAGGGGTACAGCAGCCAAATGTCTACCATCACACAGCATAATATTATACCACCCAGTCCTGCTGCTTTAAAAATCTTAGCCTGCATGGTTTATATTTACTGGTTTAAAGATGAAAAAATGATGGTAATGAGAAAGGATGAAGGATTGGAGAAGGATTGGTGATGTCTTTTGGCTTTGAAAGGCCTAACTTTCAAAAGATTTCTAAACATGACAAACATAATAAACAGCTTTAGCTCTGTGGATGAATGCTAGATCTGCCATGCATATTTAATATATATGAGTATTTGTAGCATTCAGCAATTTGTAGCAATTATCAATATTTTATGCCAAAAATCATTAGGATATTAAGTAAAGATCATGTTCCATTAAGATATTTTGTAAATTTCCTTTCATAAATATATCAGAAATGTATTTATCATTAGTAATATGTGTTGCTAATGCTAAGGACTTCATTTAATAACTTTTAAGGTGATTTTCTCAATATTTAGATTTTTTACACCCTCAGATTCAGCATAGTTGTATGTTGGCCATTTATTGTCCTATCCTACTCAAAATTGACCCTTATGACGGTGGTCCAGCGTCACAGTTTTGCACTAAAGTTAATCCACATGAAAACTTCAATGTTTATCCTATTTCAATTTGTAAATTTACATGCATTTGGCTAAATCCAAAGTGACTAGTGCATTACAAGCTATACAGTATGTATTTACCAGCATGTGTGTTTGGGAATCAAATCCAAAACCTTTGCACTGCTTCCACAATGCTTCCGACTTCGCTACAAGAACACATGACATGCAATTTGTAATTTAGTTATTCTTATTGTGTATGATTGCGCTTTTCATCACCAATTTTACTTTTTACAAGCCTCCTGAACCTGTTTCAAGTGCAAATGGGTGATTCTCACGAAAACTTGGTTTTAAAAATGTCAAGCATGAAAATGTAAAAATTGCTTAAATTTACTTTTTTTCCCACCAGACATTGAAAAACAAAGTCTGGAGTAAATGGGAACATTAATTTAAAAACTTTTACTTATCATTTAACACTTTTTGTAACATAATTTAAAAAATTTGTCCTAAAAAATCTCATTACCGCAACAGTCAGAAAACATCAACACTGACATATTTTCAAAATGACATGACAAACCTGAAAAAAACATAATTTGGAGATTCTGCACATGCATTAAAAATCAAATGCTTCTATTAATTAAATTAACATTTAATAAGCATCTGTTGCGGTAATGATAATCAAAATGTTGTGTAAGCATTCTGACAAGACAATATTTCAAATGAACTGTAAAAAAATGATCTTACCTGGTAGCCATCTTGAAGTAACTGGTCCATGTGCTTGGTCACTCAAAATCAAACTTTATTAAAATTCTGTATGTGTGCTTAAACTGTTCTCAAAAAGTGTTGCGGAGGATGAGAACATCAGGCATGGACACATCATTTTCCTAATTTTTCTTCATTATTATTATTCATGAATATTCAGTAAATATTTTTGTCATCTAAAGTAGTCTAGCAAAACATCCATTTATTTTTTTTTCTTAATATTTTTGTGTTAATTTGATTAAATTACAACATAACGCATGTTCAAACACAGCTGGACACATTGCGGTAATGAGAATTTCAGCAGAAAATGAGATAAAATTTACAATTATAAATTCTTATGTTGAAATCACACATTGTGCAAGGTAGAACACAGTATTGTGTTAATTCTGATGCTTTTTAATGTTACTATATTACACATTTTAAAGCTAAAATCATTAGTGCCGTGGTGTTTCAATGGTTTCGTGAGAATCACCCAAATACTGATCTATTAAATCAGATCCCACCCTTTAATTTTCAGATTTTCATTAACATATCACATTAGAAAAGCTCAACTAATTGCAAACACTGTTTTTTTAAATAGACAAGAAACTAAAATAATTTTTTTCTAAATGATATCTTCCCCAATTTGCTTTAGATAACACTCATTTTTATACAAATCCAACCCTTTCACCTCACAAAAATAATTAGCATATGAAATGCAGACAAACCAGACTTAAATAACCAAACCATCGGTAATTGTGATATAAATAACAATGTGCAATATTATTCAAACCTTTGTCCATTTGTGAGTTTACGTAAGCATTGCTGTACAACCAGGGAGTAAGATATTCGATGGACAGCCACCTATTAGTGGCTTACATCCAGGATTGATTCCAACAAAACCGCTGTGTTATTACGAAACGAATCTTGCAGTGGAATTGAAGGTTGAAGTTTCGTTGACAAATGAAGAAAAATACATCCCTGAGAAACATTAAAATTAGCACCTTGTCCACCCCGATGTCTGGACCACCATCTCGCTTTCATTGATCATTGCTGGTGTGGAGAGGGATTTTGAGACAGGCTATCATTTTTGCTCCTGTTAATTAGTTTGTGGTTGGGGGAAAGTTGTGGTCATTTGTCGTCAAAAGAAAGTTGTCTGGTAGCGTTCGTTTTAATCAATGGCATACAGATACCCCTGGGTACCTCAAAATGTTTTCCTGCGGTTTGGAAAACTGACCAGCTTTGAAAATTGATTTGTTCTCTGTAGCATTTATCCTTGAATCAATTAATGCTTATATAAAACACAATTAAAGACAACAGGTTATGAATGAGCAATCACCACAATAAACAATTCTCAATATCTAAGGACCATACTATTTCATGACTTCCCATCCCATTTAAACCGTTCTAACGTCCAGATGGATAGATGGGCACCTATGTGTGCTTAGTAGTGAAATGGTGATGATGATGATGATGGGTATTTTGCATACTGTATTGTGTATTTTTTTGTAATTTGTGTAATTTTTGCAATAGTGGACATCAATACAGCTCATTGTGGACTGTCATATGCAACAAGTGGTGACATCACTGAAGCTCATATGATATGTTGTTGTTGTTTAATAGGACTAAAAAATCTATATATTATCCTATAATAATGTCTTAAAGGGCATTATTTTTTCATTGCTAAAAACATTATTTTCTTTATTTGGTATAATACAATCTGTTTATGTGGTTTAAGTTTTTGTACAAAACTCATCGATCTGAAAAGCGCTGTGTCCCTGATTGTTATAGTTTAGGAAAAGAGATTTGCGTTGAAGATGTGAAGTCGCGTCATTGTTTACTTTAGGGGTTTGTACCTTTTGCATACCGTTAACATGTACTAATACACACCAAAGGGAATGTAAAATCGTGAATCGGACAATGGGTGCTCTTTAATTAATATAGATATATCATTAGTAAGGTATTTAATAAATAAATAAAATTAATTATTTATCAGTATTACACTATAAAAAGTGAAAGCTGCATTACTTAAAAAAAAAAACACTTAAACACCTAAAAAAGTTAATATACCTAAATCTTTTCATTTTAAGTGAAAATTTTCAGATGATTTTTTTATTTATTTAATTTGGTAACACCTTAAATGTGAAAAAAACTAAAAATGTTCCCTTAAAGTCAGAAAATGTAAGTTGTAAAAAAAAATTTAAGCGTTACTAGTTGAAGAATTTTTTCAAGTCGATACAACTTTTACGTTTTACGTTGTACTTTAATTAATGAATATTGACATTATTATTATTTATAAACTATATGCAATTTATGATATTTGAAAAGTTTTGGATAAAATGAGTGTCGAAAAAACTTTGTGTTCACATATTTAATGTCAACTTATCATGTGTTGAATTAAATTCCTTGGCGTAAACGGGTGTCCATTATTTTGTCACACTGAAAGTAGTACCCATAGAGCTTCACAATGGCTAAATTTGAGATCAGGGATTTGATTTGTCAAGCAACATTCCCCCCATGCCAGTACAGAGCGATCTATACAACTTTCTTTTTCAGTGGATAAAGTGTGTGCTGTGCTCGAATCAACGTGACTCAATCAATGCTATTGTAGAGATGCTAGATCAAGTGGAGCGCCGCCGCGCAGAAACACTTATGAGTGTTTGGTAATTTGGAGTCAATGGATGAAAGCGTGTTGTGTCACATGAACATCATCCTGCCCCAGGCGGCGATGGACCCTCGCTGATTTCTTCCTCGTGTGGGATTTAAATGTTTTGGTTTGAGTGGTACATCGATTCTGGCCTGTGAATAAACTCATCTGTCGCTCTCAGCCACTTTGGTGGTTCTGAAATAAAGGCTTAGAGTTAGTTTGTTTTTTATGTACCCTGACGATTTCCAAAGCTCGAGATCACCAACACCAATGATCGGTATCGGTCGATAAAAGCAATTTTTCACGCTATCGGCCCATAGTTTAAAAACTATCATCTGTGTAGAACCATACTGTGCTATGTTGAACCACTTATGGTTCTACAGAGGTGCTATGTAGTGCTAAAATATATAGTTCCCCTATGATTACAAACTTTTAGTTATTTAGCACCATTTTGTTTTTAGAGTTTTTATAGAAAAAGTGAAGAAACATCACTAATCTAATGGTATAAAGGTGCAGTGTGTAAATTTTAGCGGCATCTAGTGGTGAGGTTGCGAATTGCAACCAATGGCTCAGTCCACTGCTCACCCCTCGCTTTTGAAACCCATAGAGAAACTATGGTAGCCGCCACCGGAAAAACATGTCATCAACAAAGACAACTTTGTAAATAAGTTTGTCCGTTAAGGGCTTCTGTAGAAACATGGCGGCACAAAATGGCGACTTCCACGTAAGGGGACCCTCGGTGTATGTAGATAAAACATCTCATTCTAAGGTAATAAAAACACAATGGTTCATTATAAAAAGGTCCTTATACACCCCTGATAATATAGTTATTTTGCAATTCTGTCAAGAGATCCTTTTAAAAAATACACACTGCACCTTTAATGGTCATTATACACTGTAAAAGTAAAAAGTTGGATCAACTTAAAAAAAAATACTTTAATTGGTAACACCTAAAAAGATACGTTTTAGTCCTAAAGTGAAATTTTGAGTTGAAAAACTTACATTTTTACCAAATTAAAATAATTTTTAAGTTGATCCGACTTTTTGCAGTGTATAAATAAATAATATTCAGACAATGTAATCTTCACAAGGTAGTTAATACTAACGTTAAAGAGCAACTATTGTCCGATTCACGTTTTTACATTTCCTTTAGTGTGTAAGTGTGTATTAGTACATGGTAATGATACGCAAAAGGTAAAACCCCAAAGCAAACGATGACGCGTAAATCTCTTTTCTTGAACTACAATTGTAGGCAACAGTTTACTTTCTGGGCTTGTTGTTGTGGACAAGACCGACGTTATCATAATTCTTCTCGCTTTGGAGCCACAGCCTGTAAGTTAACTCCTGTTAGCATTGCATTGTGAGCGAATCTTTCAAACATGGTAAGGAACGTCACATTTCCAGCTGACGTCAGATGTATTCAGACCAATCACAACGTACAGATTAGCTGGCCAATCAGGGACACAGAGCTTTTCAGATCGATACGTTTTGTACAGAAAGCAGTATATCTGGAGCTACAAAAATGTATGGTATGTGGAAAGTAATGTGTTTTTTGAACTATTGTATAAATACACAAAATAATGTTGTTTTTTTAGCAATGAAATAGGTGCACATTAAAGTTTACAATTAATAATTTTCAGATGATTACGAGGCTCAACTGATAAGAAAGGCATTACTGAGGTAACGTGAGGCTTCACTTCATACATAGAGATCATTATTTTCAAAGTTTTTGGTCACAATTAGTTTTGACGACTTTGCAATAATTATACAATGATTAAAGAAGTTAATCTAAATGCCTCCCATTTAAATTGGTAAAGAATGCCAAAGCCCAGACATGAAGTTAATAAATACAATACAAAGACAGACAGAGATATTACCCCTCAGAAAAGTCAATAAAACCTTTCTCTTCCCAACGCTGAGCAAAAAATGATTGTTCTCCAGTTTAAAAGTTAAAGTTAGACAGTTTTTTTTTGTTATAAATTTAGCTTTACCGGAATGGCACCAAGCAAAAACAATCATGTGTTTAGCGCTCTTAGACGTGCATTTACATATTTTTAATAATCAATTCACAAACTTTACTGCATCTTGCCTACATTTTTGTTAAAGGTGCAGTGTGTAATTTTTAGAAGGATCTTTTGACAAAAATGCTAAATAATATACAAAACTATATTATCAGGGGTGTAAAGAACTTTCATAATAACCCGTTATGTGTTTATTACCTTAAAATGAGACCTTTTTATCTACATACACCGAGGGCCCCCTTACATGGAAGTTGCCATTTTGTGCTGCCATTTTTCTACAGAAGCCCTTAAAGGACATTTTTTCTACAAAATTGTCTCCGACGATGACATGTTTGTCCGGTGGCGGCTACCCTAGCTTCTCTATGTGTTTCAAAAACAAAGGGTGAGCCATGGACTAATCCGTTGGTTGCAATTAGCAATCTCACCACTAGATGCCGTTAAAATGTACATACGGCACCTTTAAATTAATACATTAAATAAAAAACAAGTATAATTTTACTTCTTATAGGGGTCACTAATGCATTATGGGGTCCCGGATCCTGCACTGATTACATTTACATGTATTGCATTCAGAGCCGGCGCCAGACCATAACTAACAGGGGGGCACTCGGCTTCCAACGGGGGGCACGCAATAGCAACAATTACTTGCAAAAACAAGACATTAAAACAACAAATACAGCAAGCACACACTCATACAACTAGTACAGACTGTCAGCTCATTTCCCGTATAAAGTGCAAAAGACCACAAACTATGCGCAAAACTATTAAACTTCGACCGCGGCGTGAGCGCAAGCTGAGCTCCGCTGTGCTCGCGCTTTGCTCGCGCTTTGCTCGACGCAACAACAAACCGTCCTCGTGCGCCGCAAGCCATTGAAATGAATGGGTTTCATAGCGCAGCGCACACCGCGCCCTAGCTTTAAAAAAGCCGCTTTACCATAATCACGTCGTAATGCTGTTAATGGTCTATAGCCACACTTCACATTTAAGCTTACGTAATTTAAAACAACGTTAACTTACCTTTAAAATAGCTGAAGATGGCGTGTACGAACATTAAACGTCCTTAAAACAGTGTCCTGTAGATTTGTAAATTCCACCTCGACCTCTAATCTCTGAGTTTGAGCCAGTCTGTGTTTTCATGAAGATGAAGCAGGCGGTGCTGGTTCGTTCTAAATGTTCTAATATCCATATTTTACATGATCCATAAAATGCCGCGAAAAAACACGTTGCCAGTATCAAGTCACAAATATGCTAAAGACGTAAGACGGGTGAGACGTGGCAATACATCCAATCAGAGAAACTGGTCTATTTTAATTAAAGAAAACATATATCAACTATATTTTCCTCATTTGATTACATTACAAGTCATGAAACATTTAATGTTTAATTTATTTTAATTATTCTTGATATATATATAAGTAATAAAAACTTTGTAGGGGGGCCACAACAACCTGTTCGGGGGGGCACTGCACGCGAATGCCCCCCCTTGGCCCCGGCCCTGATTACATTGCATGTATTTCTTCCAAAGCGACACACAAATAAAAAGCATTTACCCTTTTGTCTTAGTTTATAATAATGAGATGATTGGGCATAAGACTAGTCCCAGACTAACTTAAATGTTAGTGTTGTCTTGACCCAAAAAATCTTGCTTGACATATCTTAAAATATATCAGTGTCGTGTTTGAAAATGCACACCAGTAATGTTCATTTATAAATTATACTCTTAAAAATGACTTAAATACCTTAAGTTAACTAAGGGTAGTCCTGGCTTAAGATAATCCCTGTCTGGGAAACCACCCCTAACCTTAGTCTTAAGTCTTATAAAATACTCAAATAATGAGGTTCTTCATTCAGATGTGTGTGTAATTCATTCATTATTTGAAAAATGCTCATTGCTTACAGTATTTCAATACCTATTCCTCCTCTTTTCCACCTCCTATATTCTGCCAGCCATCATTTATAGCCAAGAAATAAAAAGGCTGGGAAACGACATGGCAGACACTCACATCTGGGTGTCTATGAATGCTGTTATATGGTCTCTGTGGTCCCTTGGGCCGTAAAATGAAAGACGACATAGGGAGAGGTTGACAGGCAAAGTGATTGCCCCATGTTGAGAGGCTGGCTGTAATCCTCTCTTTTCTTCCTCTCTTTCAGTTTCTTTACTCAAGTCGCACTCACCTCAAAGTGGTTCCTCGCCGGGGTCCTGAAAAATGTGAGCGGGAGAAAAAAAAAAACAAACAAACAAACAAATAAAAGTCAATATAGGAGGGGCTTGCACGATCGCTTTTGGATATCACAGCTGATGTCATTTATGTGTTTGATAGATTCAGCGGTGACATTAAATTTTTTGTATTTTCTTTATACATTCCAGCTGGCCGGCATTGAAGGAACGAATGAAGAAATGCACTCACGCCTTGGATTGAAACCAGAATGTTTGACACCTTTTATAAATGCGCTGACACAGTCTGGGCTCTCTTTATATGAAACCTCTATCATTTTGAAAGGCAAATCTAAATATGGAGGATTGCAGCTTTCAATGTCTGACAGAGAACATTCACTTTCACTTGCTAAAAACTGTCTCGATACGGCTGACGGCTTGGGAGAAGTGGCAAAAGGTTTCATTACTGCTTCAAAAATATAGGTAAAATGACAAATGATGTATAATCAATTTCAAATATTTTGAATTATCTACTCAGATTCATTACAGACTCGGGCCTGAAAGTATTGTGGCTTGGTAATGTAATGAGCAGACAACATAGCATAAAAAAATTTTTAAAAAATGAAAAGTCTTAATTTGCCATAATATCTTTCCAAACCTGTCTGACTTTTTTACATGGAGCACAAAACTTTTGACTGTCAAACTAATAAAAATGAAGTTTCCCACCATAAAGTTTTACAAAAATAGCCCATTATATTGCAAGCCATACACTGTAAAAAAAAACAAATATGCAGCATAAAGTTAAAAACAACTTGGTTTTATAAGTCAATTCAACCTACTATTTTAAGTTTTGACTTGTGATCAGTTGATACCACATATAAGCATATAAGTTGACATTTTTTTACTTAAATTGCATAACGTCAAATGAATGTTGATTTGACACATTTTTTTACAGTGTTTAATGCTTTTTCAAATCAAACGACTGCAAATTACTTGTATCTCATGAAATACTATCATGTACATTGTATGTTTCAAAGCTAAACAGCATGTATTTCAATTAAAATACTCTAAATATTTACAGTACAGCATGTTTAACTCTGCCTATGCTACATATCGTCGCTGTCCGTTGAAAACCACGTATGTCCATTTTGCCGATTTTAAGATTTTTTGACGGATTGAATGTCCAGGTTCATTTTCGTATACAGTATGCTTCACATATCTAAATGGCCAATGAAAAGTTTTGAAATCATGTCATCTGATTTTCATGTATATCCATTTGGGGTCAAAGCTGTCAATCACGCCGCGTATCTCCCGCCCTGTGGAAGCATCTCGTCGGTCTCGTGAAGTTTCATCGAAGCTCAGCACTGCATAGCTGTATAAACATAGCCTGGTGAGACAATGACTTTCCTTCATCGAGGTAAACGTTCCCCCTGACGCCAGACGTACGCCTAGGAGTGACTAAATTACGGTAGGACTGTGCAAACAAGTGTACTGATTCATTGTCCCTTCATAGTTTGCAAGAGACATTTAATACATTTATAATTAATATTAAATAAACTAAGCGTATTCAATAAACTAAGACGTAGGCTATTTAATAAACTGAGCGTATTCATCTGTCAATATGAAATGCGACTTGGCCATTCTAATTAATGATCGGAAGAATGCGTATCGACCACCGTTACTTTAAATATGCACGTATGTCCATTTAAACTCAATTTTGGCCAAATGTGGATTATATCATTACACTGGCAAGAATATGGTAAAGATGCCGTACCAAGTATGACAACGCTACATTCAACTGCTTTTGAAATATGGGGCTCTATCTTACACCCGGCGCAATGCGCGACGCAAGTGTCTTTTGCTAGTTTCCACCCTGCGCAATTATAATTTTCAAGTTTAGCGCCGCGTTGTTTAAATAGCAAATGCATCTGGTCTGAAAACAAGGTGTGTTCAGGTGCATTGTTGGCGCGTTGCTATTTTGAGGCAACTAAAATAGACTACGTCATTGACCAACAAAAACCTGCTCTAAAGTCTAAAGTAAATGGCGCAATATGTTTTTTTGTTATTTAAAGAGCGCATTAGGAATATGCGCCTAAACGGAATGACAACGCAGGTTTGCTTAACACATACATGAATGCGCAGCAGCACAAAACGCTTTTAAATATGAAAGATTAAAGGGTTGAATGTAAAAGATTATTATTGAGTCTCTTGGACATAAATGAGGACTAATTTTGAGACGTTAGAAGGCACAAAGAGCTGCTTCACCTGCAGCCTGGTAAGTAAATAAATACTTTGCTTTAAACAAATGCATCTGTTTTTAAATGTTTTTTTTTTTTTTAAATGCTACCTCACAGATTTATTGTATATGATGACTCTGTACCTGTGGATATGGTGAGTGAGATGAGAAACATTTTGAAGTAATGCTTTAAAAAAGACGCTGTCCAAGTGCTGAACCTTGCGGAGAGCCATTTGTAAATTATTTATCTCCTGTTTGTTACAAATAAACTATTTTCTTACATACTTGCAAATAATTTTTTTGATGATATTGGATAGCCATACATTTAAAGCAATTAAAAGCCTGCTTTTTTACTTACATGACTAAAAGAAAACGGGTTTTAAAGGTTTTAATGAAAAAATAACAATTTCAATACAAGTGAAAAACAACACAATTATTTAACATTAATCTTAAACTGGGGATCTTCTTCCTCCGCTTAGTTTTTCAGTTTACAAAATTCGTCATCTAAATAGGGATTAGACATAGCGCCAGCACAACTGGCTTTTAAAGGAGATGAGAGCTGAGTGTCATTGGTTTATTGCACGTTACGCCCAAAATACTCCCATTAATCATTAAAAAAAATAGGACCAACCCTTTTCAACCATGCGCTCGGCGCACAAATCTTTTTTCCCATCGTTAAATGAGCAAAAGTGGATTCGGACACACCCATTTAGACGTTGCGCTGTGCGCTTTAGACAATGCGCTTAGATCATTAAAATAGGATCCATGGTGTTTTTTTCACTTCCTGAAAATTAACCGTTTTGGACATACGTGAGTTTCAAGTATAACACTATAGACATTTCATCCCCCCCACACTTTTTAAATGATGGCTACGCCCCTGATATAGGCTATACACAGTATTTTTTTATGTAAATTATAATAAATTGTCATTAAGCTATAGATTTTGTTTTAGGGTAAGAAGTTACCTATTGGGGGGTGATGTGGTCTGCACGTGAAATAATTACGTATCACTGTAAAAAAAAATACAGTGTTACTTGCAGCTGGTTGCCAGTAACTTAACGTAGATTTAAATTTATGTTATTTACTAGCAACATTTTGTTCAAAGTTAAATGAACATTAAACATTTACAAGTCTTTGTCTTTACAGAGTAAAGCTAAAATAACAGTATCAAGCAAAGCATTCTGGGAAACAAAATCTAAAGCAAAAAACAGAAAAAGGTTGATAATGATTTCTGGTTCCCAGAATGCTTTGCATGAGACTGTTATCGTATAGTTTTATTCTGTAAAGGTAAAGACTTGTTAATATTTAAAATGTATTTAACTTTGAACAAACTCTTGCCAGCAAATAACGTCATTTCTATTGTTTTTTTTCTAATAATCTCTATATTCAGTCAAATGAACAGCTCACTGTAAAAAAAGATTTGTTGGTTCAACTTTAGAAATAGTAAATTACCTCGTTACCTAAATATTTTGAGTTGATTTGACTTAAAAATATGAGTGGACTCAAAAAGGTTGAATTACTCATATTTTTGAGTAAAATGAAGTCAACATTTTGAAGCAATCAGGTAACTTTTTTAAGTTGAACCAACATGTAAAACATCTTTGTCCTGCACCATCCAAAAGGCCACCAAAAATTGTTATGAACAATTGTTAAACCTAGATATATGAACAATAAACATATTTCCCAGCAAAACCCAAGGTAATGCTTCTATTTACCTCATTATTTTCATTTGCTAATTGACAACTTACAGCTATGTGATCTCAATGTCAGGTGATGGTGAAATGGCACTTAAATAATAACAATATGGTGAACTTAATGTTATTTTTGCTAATGAGGCGATGCTATTAACGTGAACTGTTCAGTATATTGTGGATCGCTTCCTGCAAATGTGTTTGTAATATAACTCCATCTCTAATGAAAAGTGTCTGCGTTACAGAAAGTTGCTTGTATAATTACTTTTTACATGACACAAAAAGCATGTAATGTAATAAAACTGCACTGAAGATCTTGACCAATCATTCTGGGATATATACATTATGCTTTCTCAAATACATGGATAATATATTAAAATTCAGCATGTAGATTATATGAACGATAAACCTTAATGAAGAAGGGTACCTCAAAGAGACTTAGTGGTGGGCTTTTTTAACTTGGGCTTTGGCAACAATCGGTCCACCTGAGCATCATGGTGGTGAATTTGGATTGGCAAGCACCTAGTTTTTGATGATTTGTCCAATGGGATTCTTTCAGAACAGCTTAGATGAAAGCTTTGGGGGAATTTTTATAGCTAACAAAACCGCCTACAGGTCAAAAATAGTTTACAAGATGAGTCAGTGTGTCTATCTAATGCGTAACATTCAACAAGCGAAGGTTTCTCTTTAAAGTGCAAACAATAAAACCAATATGAACTCTTTAAAATCCGCAAAGAGATCACCCGCCACAAATGGGGCCACATTGCTGCAATTACGACTGTACATCGAGACAGCTTATGAACCCTAGGTAATGACTCAGGCACTTATCTGCTGTCTCCTAGTCTCCTAATACGTTGTTTATTGGCGTACCACACAGCCCTAATTAAACACAAGAGCTTCTCTGGTGTCTTAGGAGAGAGAAAAAATCAGGGACGCATCAGAGATTGGAATAGTAATTAACCTAAAAAACAAGGCTTTATAAGAGGCCTGCTTAATGAAGTGTCGTTCCTTTATAGAAACAAACTTGTTTGCTAACATCCAGGGTTTGTGTTACGCTTTAGCACTTTTAATTGTCATTTTATTGACATGAGACTTAGGAAAGGTACATTTGCCGAGAGAGGAAGTGTCCGACGGGTGAGAAAAGTGCAGAGGAGCCAAGAGCAATTATTTGATTTATGTTTGTTTGTTTGTTTGTGCTTCTTTGAGAAGACTGGGAGCTGAATTGTGCTGTCAAATTGCTTCTATACTGCATAAGAAAATTGTTGGTAATGATAATGGTGAAATAGCAAGACTTGGCACAAACAGATGACGGCTTTAACAAAAAGTTTTCCGTTTGCATTCGTGAATAGCAGTCTGATTCCCAGAATGCACTGCGGCATCTTAAGTCAAACAATAAATTCAAGATGGTGGATAACATTATAAATATATTTATTACATACTGAAAATTTGATGGCACTGTTTGTGTTGCTTGCTACCTCTTTAGGGTACTTCAGATCAGTCTATGATGGTAAGGATGGCCATGCTCAACAAATAGAGATTCTTTAGCTAAACACTCATTTTGGCAAAGCTAACAATAGCTGCATTTCAATTAAAGATTTGCGCAAAACGTTAGCGTTATTTTCTACATACAGACAAAAAACTATTGCGAAATGACATTAACCGATGTTATGAGACTAAAACGTTTGTTGTCTGGCGATAAGTCATTCTAAAAACCATGGTGAAGTGAAAGTGACTTGAAAGCATACAGAGCATTCGACTTTCGAATCATTCTTGTGGTGTTTTGCACTTGACGATTTTTGTGACGTCACATGTAGTCGAACACCTCGTCCTCCAACCAAACATACCATGCCATATAATGATAATGTGACTTTTGTAAATGCACAAAACCCAACACTATCTCAAGGCAATTCGTACTTATTTCACGAGGTGGCTATTTCATATTAATTGTTACAACCACATAAATGCATTTTTATACGATTTGCCTTAACCCATGTGACGTTGGGGTTAGGGGTGGGGTTTCGTAGATGTTTTTTTATGATAATCATACGCTTCTGCAGAAATAACTTCATACAAATACATACAAATTAGCCAACTTGTAAAACATGTACGTATTCTTGTGAGATCGGGTTTAAATAAAATTTGCTTTAAAGGCCCTACTGAAAAATCCAGCTAAGACCAGCATAAGCTGGTGAGCTGGTTTAAGCTGGTCTCCCAGCTTGGTTTTAGCTGGTATTGCTGTTCTAGCTGTGTTTTGGTCACTTTTTGAGCTGGTCTAGCTGGACGTAGCTGGTCATCCTGGAAGACCAGCTGACCCACCAGCTTGACCAGCTTTGCCGCACTGGGAGAACCAGCTAAAACCAGCTACCAGCTTATGCTGGTCTTAGCTGGGTTTTTCAGTAGAGGGTCCACTCCACTTTTTTAAAAATAGGCTAATTTTCCAGCTCCTCTAGAGTTAAACATTGGATTTTTACCTTTTTTGGAATCCATTCAGCTGATCTCTGGGTAGCATAGCTTAGCATAATCCATTGAATCTGATTAGATCATTAGCAATGCGCTAAAAAAATAACCAAAGAGGATATTTTTTCGTATTTAAAACTTGACTCTTCTGTAGTTACATCGTGTACTAAAACCGACAAAAAATTAAAAGTTGCGATTTTTTGGGCAAATATGGCTAGGAACTATATTCTCATTCTGGCATAACTAGGGTGACCCTACGTGCCATTCTTCCCGGACGCGTCCTGGCTAGGATTGTGGTGCGTCTTCCGGAAGTCGTATTTGTTGACCGCATACACCATTCAGTTAAAAACCTAATCGTACATACAATCGTAGTTTCATTCTTACCTTAAAATGTAACGGTTGCTTTTATATAATAATAATAATAATCCTCTATGACGTATGCGGTTGACAAATACAACTTCGGGAAGACGCACCCGAAAACCTGGCAAGGACGCGTCCGGGAAGAATGGCACGTATGGTCACCCTAGGCATAACAATCAAGGACTTTGCTGCTGTAACATGGCTGCAGGAGGCACAATGCAGCCGAAAATAATTCCCTTAGTAACTTTCAATGGCAGGGGACTGTTTTCGGGCAGTGCGTAATATCACTACGCCTGCTGCAGCTAGGGTGGCCGTTCCTGCCAGTTCCACCGGACACGTCCCGAACATGTTTTCGACCACATTCGTCATCACAATTCAGTTAAAATACATTAGAAAATTAAGATTTATTTCTTTTAAGACATACAATCATTGTAGTTTCATTCTTACCTTGAAATGTAACGGTTGCTTTTCTGAAATTAAACCCGAAATATTAAACCTTGATGACGTATGCGGTCGACCAACGCGACTTCTGGAGAACGAACCCGAAAACATGTTCGGGACGTGTCCGGCGGGACTGGCACGAATGGCCACCCTAGCTGCAGCCATGTTACAGCAGCAAAGTCCTTGATTATTACGCCAGAATGAGAGTATAGTTCCTAGCCATATCTTCTTAGAAAAGCACAACTTCTGTCAGTCTTAGTACACAATGTAACTACAGAAGAGTCAAGTTTTAAATAGGAAAGATATCCAAACTATTTGGTTATTTTTTTAGCGTGATGCTGGTGGTCTGGTCAGATTCAGTGGATTGTGCTAAGTGCTAAAAGTGCTAGCGCCAGACCCAGAGATCAGCTGAATGGAGTCCAAAACGGTAAAAATTAAGTGTTTAACTCTAGGGGAGCTGAAAAATGAGAATATTAAAAAAAATGTAAATCAGTTTTAAAATAAAACGTTTCCATTGCAGATTTGTGATATATTCTTTTTTTCAAATTGCCTTGCCTATAAAATGTTTTGCAATATATGGTTTTTTTTATGAAATTGCTGTGTTTTCACTGAGCGCATTTTTAATTCTCAATTTCAATTTGCACAATTTGAAAGGTAATGGAAACGCAGCTATTGTATATAATATATATGTATATATATATATATATATATATATATATATATATATATATATATATATATATATATATATATATATATATATATATATATATATATATATATATATATATATAATGCTAAATGTTTCTTATCGATACATACAGTATTTAGTAGGTATATTTAACGCATCTTATGGCAAATCGTATGTATTTATTGCAGTGACTAATTCGTATTAATTTGTACAACCAGATTGGTCAATTTTTGATTTTCCACCTGTGACGATGGGGTTTTACAATTCACTTCGAACTGGGGAAATATATATGCAATCAACATTTCTCTTTCTGAGCTTACTGCAATGCATTCTGGGATCACCTACTTTGTGAAAGATAGATTACACGGTATCTCAGAAGCAGTCTGCCTGCTTTTTGAAACAGACAATGTGTCAGGACCAGTGCCTTTGACATCTTAAAATGTTGTGCGAGTAAGCAGCTCACTAGGTTTAGGTACAGATCTATCATCTCAGCTACAGCAGTCGCTGTCAGCTTAAAAGCCGAAAATGGATGGCGAGCTTTTTTGCTAAAGAAAAACCACCAATTTAGAAATCAGGACAATATGAGGATAAATGTACAACAGAGACATTGGTCTTGTTAGAAGATCATTGTTAGGCTCGCAGGATTCCCAACGGCACTGGGCATCCATCATTCAGAACGTGCTTGAAGGACGGACAGTTTAGGTTTGTCACAGTCTTCGGTAGAGAAACTCGGTAAATAAAGAGCAAAACTTCGACATCGATTTCCACGTCTTTCTTTTCCAAGAAGAGAACAGTGACCCTCCCACGGGTTCGCATGCTTGATAGTTGTTGTAAAGGCGTAATTGGTGCCGTGTGTGGCATTTGTCCCGTTATCCTTTCAACACGAGCTCGATAATTTTTAAACACAGTGTTGTGGCACAAATGTGTGTCATTGTCGAGTGTTGATCGATACGTCAGCGTTGTCCGTGTTTAAAACATGTACCATTACTGGGTGTCTAATGCCATTCGGGTGGGTAACACTCCAGATGGATGAGTTTCAGAGTCTGCAGATTAGGTTTCCACTTAAATGGAGATTAAATAGAGGACAAATGGAGTTGTTTGCTTAAAGGGGGAGTTCACTAATACCACTATGCGGTGAGTAAACAATGACAGTCGGTTGCTTTCTCCCAAGTAAAAAGCCCCGGTAATCTCTCATGTATTATTGAAGTTTCAGAAAAGATCTCATATTTTGCTACAGTATCACAGACTGCTAATAAAACTCAGTTTGCAAGTTTTTATACTTTAAAGGGGCGGTGAATTTGTTGATTTTATTGTTTTATACTGTTGTCTGATGTCTACTTATGATGTTCGCATGGTTTTTACATTCAAAAACATCAAAAGCAATAAGTAATAGGCTATTTTGTAACATGGATTAGTGGCTCTCTGGAGAAATGGTTCGTTTGAAGGGGCGGGCCGCATTGAAGACCTGAACGTAAACACCCACTGCTATGATTGGACAGCTTCATTCCCCGTCATTACATGTGGGGAAATGTTTTAAAAACATTAATGTGATAAAAATAGCAGCCGAACACAAATATGTTTGAGCCACAAAAGATTCTGGATGCTAAAGATGATACACATAAATGACAATACGTATATTAAAGTAGAAACAAAACTCGACGTGACTAAATTACCGTATAAAACACAGTTAGCGTGCATCAGAAACTAAACTGCAGCTAATAAGTCCTTATCAATAACTTTGTATATTTCTATTGTGCTTGTAAGGTTGCTCTTACATTCACGTAACGTTAAATACCACAGTTATATGATAAAAAATAAGCTTTGTTGAGTGTTTGACCTTTCAAACGGAACTCGCCTAAATTACCGTATACAACACAGTCAACGGGCATCAGAATCTAAACTGCGGCTGATAAATCCTTCCTTATAACTAACTTTGTATATTTCTACCTTTAAATTACAGTCATATTGTTAAGTGTTGTACCTTTATTAATCGTTTAATGTTTTTAGTAAATTAAAACAGTCAAACAAACGTGTTTAGACACGCATGTTACAACAGGACATATCAAGCGATCTCTTAAGCAATAGTGAAACGCAGTAACTTAAATAAAGTAAAATGTCTTACTGTGAATTATACTGCTGTGTCATTGTTGTCAGATCCAATATAAGTGGTGCTTTTAATCACAGTCTCTCTGCAAATCCAGCATCGACTTCTTTACAAATGAATCCGTGTACACAACGTTAACAAACACTCCCCACACGAGCTGGAACTTCTTCAAAAGCAAATGTTAAGTTCCAAGCCTCCGAATTGAAGTATTTAGCTTCTGTGTTGTTCCCACGCGGTTCTTCCACAACCGAAAATGCGTTTCCATGGTATCATAACAGATCACTGCGTCAAAATAAAAGTCTCTCAGAAAAAATGTATTTAAAAAGTCATTTTGGTTAAATTTGTCAATCTTTAAAGACATGTTTACTTACTGAGACACACGTGTGTCACGCGAAGCTGTGGGCGGGGCTACAAAAGTAGACGTGTCCTTTTGGTTATGGGGAGGTGTTTCAATTCTACTTTGACGTCATAGATTTCCGAATTTTACACTGGAGTGTTTAGCTGGCTTGGTGCCAAAAACGGTTATATTTCAGTAGCACGGACGTTTTCAGTTCTGAAACTTGCAGGATGTTCATTTAAGTATGATGACGTCTTATATAACAAATTATCAAGTTAAAATTGAGTTTTTGATTCACCGCTCCTTTAATATTCTTCTTTTTTTCCCATTGTGTTTATTTATATTTCTCCAGAAGAATTAAGAGAAGCATCTAAGGCTAAGTACTTAAAGAAACAGACAGGTTCGAAGCAATGAAAATGTCCTCTGGGATCAATTCATCAAAACAGTCTGCTTGTTACAAAATAACAAGGAAAGACAACATCATAGACACATCAACACTTGCTAACATCTCTAGCTGTCATCACCTCAACATGTTTATGCCACACGCAGTTCACGACTGAGTAGTTCACTCCATCGAATCATTTTATAAATTGAGAAACCTTCAGGAAAGACCTATAAAAACAATGTGATGAATAAATCATGACAACGTACCGTATGTTGAAGTTAACTTTTTCACTTATGGCAACTCATCCCTGGTTAGATTTAAAACAGTTCAGTACGTTAAAATGATTTGTACACCCAATTTAATTAAGCGTGAAATAAAAGCCAGTAAATGTATAATTCTTTACAGTTTTGATTGAAGACTCTTTGAGGTCGAGCGCATTACCTGAGGGTGAAGCAAGGCGCATAAACATGAAGAGGAAACGTCAAAGGGTTTGGTTTGTTTGACTAATAGACAGTTAAGACATCAATTTTGTTCGGCATCAAACGCACTTTTATGCACGGGCGGGACTCGTTTCTATCACGCTGTGAAGTGGGACAAAAAGATTAAAAGCAGTTTTTGCTGAGACATTTCCACTTGATTTGAGCTCATGAGCCCATTTCATTCACTGCTCTCATAAATAATGAGATGTTACTAAAATGGGTCGGTGTTCGAAAATAAAAGTGAAAGCGAAAACAGCTGATAGTTTGTAATGCTATAGTGGAGATCATCAGAATTTGTATTGCTTTAAATCCAGAAACCATGGTACTGTACACCAAAACGTATAGTAAATTCTAGGGATGCTCCGATCAGGATTTTTGCAGCCGATACCGATCACCGATTTGTAATCTTCGTGATCGGCCGATACCGATTCCGATACCGATTTTTTTTTAAGCTGATATGCAAGCTCTTTGATGACTGTAACTGTTACAATCTTTCTAAATAAAATAATACCACGGATGTTGCCTTTGTTATATTACTTGCAGTAATTAGGTATATTATTGTTTTAATAGAGACTCAAATAAATAAGCACAACAAATATTTATTCTGCAAAGAGAAATTTAATATTGCTTAAAAAGCCATATGTCTCCTTAAAGTACTGAAAATAAAACACTTCACAGTCTTTACTGTATTAATTAAATATACACGCATTCGTATGAAGTATAAAAGTTCTTTAGTCAAGAGCAGAGAGTGATTTTATTGAGAGATGAATTAGGTTACTGCAGCTTTAAGACGTGAGAGAGAGATCGCTCTGTTCACGTGCATTGATGACAGGCTGCTGTGTGTGGGCGGCGGCTGAACGCAGACAAGCAGCTGTGAGGAAAATAAAAGTTTAAACGCTCAAAACTTTAAAACGCATGGAAATAAGAAACTTTTGGCATGATGATGCAATTGTCCGTGATAGATATGTGTTGTATACGCTGTTTGATGGGGATGTGAAGACGCCTCGCGCTGTTGACCGGAGCGCGTCCTTATAAATAATACGCATATCTCTGTAAAGGCAAAGAGAGACATACAAATGTGCACGCCGCACATGAGCAACGGGTTGTAAAAATGCTCGCGCTACGTAAAAAATGTCTTTAAGTGCAGCCGCATTCAGGATCCTTTTGATGACAAAAGTAAACAGAAAGATCGGTTTATGAGATCGGCAGATTTAGTCATTTAATGCCATTATCGGCCGATACCGATCGACGGCCGATCGATCGGAGCATCCCTAGTAAATTCATGTACCAAGTTGTTCCTCTGTAATGGTTTTCCTTCAGATATTGATGTTGACACTGATTTAGTTATAAGTCACAAGTTTGTAGGATTTCCATGTTGCTTACTATTACATTCATTTGCATGTATGTATTTGACAAATGCTTTTATCCAAAAAGACTTGCGATGCATTCAAGCTATACAGGTATGTTACATGGGAATCGAACCCACAATCATTATATCACATTTATCAATAAATGTGACCTTGGACCACAAAATCAGTCATAAGGGTCATTTTTATAGAGATTTATACATCAAATGAAAGCTGAATAAATACGCTTTCCATTGATATATGGTTTTGTTAGGATAGGAAAATCTGAAATCTAAAAGTGCAAAAAAAAAAAGTAATTCAAACAATTACAAAAACAAAATAATCGAGGTAAAACAATATGCGATTAAAATATAAATTGGGATATGTTTGTAAGACACTTCAAAGGCACCGCTGCTCTGAGACATTTTGCAACACTTACTTAAAATAAAAGGTTACATTTATACATTTTTTAAAAGTCACATAGGAATTGTGATAATAC